>NC_046166.1:78643419-78776568 GCF_011064425.1 Rattus rattus | reverse complement strand
TGAGTCTGACTCATTTTATTTAACATGATCTCAATTTGGCCCCATTTTCCTGAAAAAGATATTTCATAATTTCACTCTTTTTTGTGGCTAATAAACTTCCATTACATATGAACTGGTTTTTCTTTATCTGTGCATCTGTCGAGCATCTGGGCTGATTCCACTTCCTGACTATTGTGAACAGTGTGGCAATAAACACAGATGTGCAAATGTCTCTGTGGTGCCCTGACTTAGCCTTCGGGTCTATAAGAGATTCAGGGGTGGTTTAACTGCGGTACAGTTACGTGGTCGTTTCTTTGGGGTGTGTTCCATGCTGATGTCCATGAAGCCCCATAATTTACATTCGGTGATTTGCAGTTGACCCTTTGTTACTAGGAGAGCTCAGGCTGTCAGGGTTTAATGTTTTTGACAAACTGCATGCAGGGCCCTCATGCACAGTGTATGAAAGTCTGTGACCCAGAATACAGCAAATACAGAGGCGAAAGCCAGCAGCAAACAACTGAACTTCGAACAGGATCCCCCTTGAAGAAATCAGAGAAAGGACTGGAAGAGCTTGAAGGGGCTCCAGACCCCATATGAACAACAATGCCAACCAACCAGGCTTCCAGGGACTAAGCCACTAAAAAGACTATACATGGAACTCACCCTGGGCCCAACCTCAGGTAGCAATGAATCCTAGTAAGAGCACCAGTGGAAGGGAAGCCCTAGGTCCTGCCAGACTGAACCCCAGTGAACGTGATTGTTGTTGGGGAGGGCGGTAATGGGGAGGATGGGGGAGGGAACACCCAAAGGAAGGGAGGGATTAGGGGGGATGTTGGCCCAGAAACCGGGAAGGTGAATAACAATCGAAATGTAAATAAGAAATACCCAAGTTTATAAAGATAAAAAAATAAAAGATAAATAAAAAAATAAAAGAAAGTCTGTGAAATGTCCTTAGAAACAGTAAAGCGGGATGCGATCCAGCCTCCATTTGTGATCCTCCTACTTAACCTCAATGAGGAAAGTTCCTGCCCTGACAGGGAAGAGGGGCTGACCTGGAGCCTGAGGGGATTCACAGCCAGGTGAGCCACGTGACTGGAAGGGAGCAAGGACAGCAGGAAGCCATTTGACACAGTGACTAAAGCCAGGCAAGAATGATTTTCACGATCATCCTGGGTGACAATGTCACAAGGACAAGCTGGAAAGATTTCCATGCCCGCCCTCTACTGCGCATTATTCGTAAAATGACAACCTGGATGTGATAAACCGGTCGAAGGATACATTTGAGCATCACCAGGTACGAAGTCCTCCCTTCCCTAAATAGGACGCCTCCCCAAGACTGAAAGGGGGATCCCCAAAAGTTGTACCTCTGGGTAGGCTGCCGTGTCTGCTCCAGGACAAAACAGAACCACAACGTCAATGGGCAAGGAGACTGGGAGACAGTCGCTATGCATTGTACTTCCCCACCACTGCTCCTTCCATCCGCTGCACCCACGGGAGGTAATGGGTGAGGGAAGGCACTGCTGAGGTCTGAAGACTTTTCCACTAGACGGGCGGGGCAGAAAGACACAAGAGAAGAGGAAAGTTGTTAGTGTTTCCACTGTGTGTAATCTGTACTGAAAGCCATGCTGCAGAAGGAGGAACAGCCTGGGATTCATGAACGAAAGACACACGACGACGCCTTTTACACGCACACACATGCACACACGCACCTGAATTTTACTACGCATGCACATCGCACTGAATTTTTACCTCTTGAGCTCCTTAATGCTGGGCGCTGCTAAGCGCCCCCCCCGTATCCCAGGGTTAACTGTTGACCGGAACAGTAGCTTGGTCCTGGTTGACCAAGGCTCCAAGCAACAAGAGACCACCAAGGGACCGTGGAGCTTTGCCCGTTCCAGCGCACAGGCCCGTCCTAGCTGCAGCCCCACCCACACCCCAGATTTGTGGCCATCACTGAGGTAAGGGCAACGCCCCAGGCCCCTCCATAGGTGGAGGACATGACCTGTGGTCATGAAGGCTCAACACAAATCTCCACTTTATGAGGTACTTAAAGGCCTGGAGGCCTAGCCAATGAGCTTTCCTTCCCAGACACCCCTCCCTGCAAAGGGTATTTAATCTCAGGCCCGTGGGTAGTGGGTACGGTTTTACACATGCACTTTCCGCCACGACAAAAAAACGCCACAAACCTGGGCCGCCTTTTCATCAGGATCCGCTGTGTGGAACCACGGAAAAGGCCTCCGCCCACAGGGCCGCCCGTCTAATCTTTGCACAGGCTTCTCTGCGCTCCCAGCAGTGACCACCAAGCTGGCTGCAAACCGTCAAGCCAAGCCTCCCCGAGGGGCGGCCAGAGCCCCCCTGCTTTCCCCACCTCCGCCCTGGCCTGACCAGCCTGCGGCCCGCGCTCCATTCTCAGCTTCTCCGAGGCTCCCTGTGGCGCCTGGATGTCTCAGGGCCCGGGACAAGCATGGCCCCGGAACCCCGGAGCCAGCTCCGCGTGTCCTGCACCTCAGACTGAGCTTTCCCGCCCCTGGAGCGGTGTCCCGGGCTTCCCTGTGGCCCAAAACCTGCCCCGCAACTGCGCGGGGCTAAGCTCGGTCAAGCTTCCCGCGTCCGGGCTCCCCGGGCCGCCAAGCCCTGGACCGGGACCCACAACCCCACAACTACGTCCTTTAAAGTCTTGACTTCACCTCTGCTACCCCAGGGGCAGTTCCCGCGCCCACTTACGCTGGTTCTCAGGTGACTGTGGGCCTTCAGGTCTGACCTTCTCCCCCGTCAGGAGACCTGTGCCGCCTTCCTCTGCCCCAGTTCCTCACCTGCGCAAACCTCCAAGTCCCGCCTCCCTCCACCTCCAGAAACCAATTGGGGACAAGGACCCCCACTGTGCACAGGAGGATTCCTGATGCTTGGGCGGACACCAGCACTGGGACCACAGTGCAGGGAAGAAAGGGGAAGGGTTTTTCATTCTTTTCCATACTTTTTATTCCATCATCTAACACTCACAACCTGC
Source organism: Rattus rattus (assembly GCF_011064425.1). Lineage (NCBI taxonomy): Eukaryota > Metazoa > Chordata > Mammalia > Rodentia > Muridae > Rattus > Rattus rattus. The sequence goes on along the minus strand of NC_046166.1, from coordinate 78,773,582 downwards.
ATTGACCAACCGTAAAACACTTTCTTAGACCTCAAACGCTTCCTCAGAGCTTTCGTATCCTCTGACCTTAAACTTCAAACTACACTTTCCTCCTATCCAGTTATTCAGCCTGACACACAGGTGGCTGATAACCGGGATCAGTGACTGTAAAGTTTCTTTAGATAAAGGAATGGTAGAAATCATTCCTTTCACTCAAACCCTTCAGAGACCTGAGAAGAATAGATTTTACTGGAGTAAGCAGGAAATATAATTCAAAAGGACTACGTATCAGTTAAAGTGGCAGAGATTTACCAGTTACCCAGGTGGACACCCAAGTAAGTTGCTGTGGTGTCGATGGCTTCACTGAGTCCCACCGCAAGGTCAGCCTTGGCTGCCAGGCCTGGCAACCCTGACCTTCCTGGGGGAGAAACTCGGGAGACCGACCTGACTCTGTCTTAAGCACAAGGCCTGTCCTGTGCCCCATTTGTTCACGGTTTGGGCAGGGTCCTGGCAGTGGGTAAGGCAGTGGGGCAGTAATGCCCAGTGGTCACTGCACCACAATCCAGGTGAAGTCCTTTGGCATTGTGCCCACATCTTCTTGGAGACCTTGAAGAGGTCACTGCAAGGATTTGGGAGTCTCTGGCATGGTGAGTTTAAGCATCTTAAGTGCCATTCTCAGCAGGTTCTCTGACAGGTTTGGGAATAGTACCTACCAAGCATATCTGAGTTAAACAACCTTTGTCTGTTTTTAGTTATTTGCTCTAAACTGTACCTGTATGTTAAAATAAAGAACCTTTTAAAGAGTAAAGACAGAGCATAACCATAATTTTTGGAAGACAAAAACTAAGTTCTAACAAGAGAAAACAATGTAACTCCTTCACAAATACCAAGTGGGTTACTATTATGTTACAAGGTTTGGCTGTTAGGGCCAAACAATGTACCATGAAAGGTACATTGTTTTTGTTTTTTCAAACTCATAACAGAGATGGCTGCCAGCCATGTGAATGCCCTTAATGAAGTCAGTAGTGAAGCTATGACTCCTTCTTTATCCCATAGTCAAAATGGCAACAAGCTATGTGTTGTTTATAACATTCCTCCTACCAGCCTGGGTGTAGTTAAGCAGGTGCAATGGGTGATTTAAAAGAACCAGGCTGCTCCTTCACTGCCACTGTTGCCATGGATGCATGGAAGGGAGGGGGGTAGGTTAGGGAGTGTGGAGTTCAGCAGCCCCTGGGGCCACATGTGCTCAGCCACTGAAGCTGTTTTGCAGTGGGGGTGGGTATGAGAGTTCAGTTTCCAAAAAACCTGCACTCATGGAGTTCAGGCTGAAGTTGTCCGTACAAGGTCTGAGACAAACCCAATTGGATAAATGTCTCAGCAGACACCTGATGGTTTAGAGGTTTAGACCCAAAAGTGTCCATTTTCTAGCTGTAGCAAAAAACCAAAGGCTCACCTGAACATAAGCCTGGGGTCCTGCAGTTGTGTATGAGGGTAGCCTCGGGTCAAACCTCTAATCATCTTGCCTCTGACTCCTAAATGCTGGGATTACAGTCATGAAAAAACACCATGCACAGCTCAAAAATGGAGTCCTGAATTATATTTGTGGGTTTGCACATTTTCTTCATGGGTTTGAGCCTGTTTGCTTGTTCGTTTGTTGAGACAGGGTTTCTCTGTGTAGTCCTGGCTACCCTGGAACTCTATCTGTACACCAGGCTTGCCTGGAATTCACAGAGATCCTCTTGCCTCTGCCTCCCAAGTGCTGAAATTAAAGGCGTGAGCCACTACCACCTGGACTCTTTTTGAGACTTCATTCCACCTCCTTAGAGACTCTCACATTTCATGCATATGCTTTTTGGATTACTAGATATTCCTATTAATTAGCCTTTTCCTCCTAAGCAACATCATTATTCATAATTTTTCTTTCTTCTGAGTTCTGCTTGGTCCAACATTAGTATAGCGACCTCAGAATTCTATTGGTTAAGGTATGCACCATAAATATTCTTGAAGACAATACAAAGTTTAATATTGCTTTTTAAGAACGTTGAATACTCATTGTCTTTTAATTGGTGTGTTTAAGCCATTACTGTTTAAGGTAATTTTATGTGTTTAAAATTAAAATCTGTGGCATTTCTAGTTAGAAATTGAACATTTTTAATTATTCATTTCATCATTACTGTTGAATTATTACTCATTCCTCGTTATTCTCTTTGAAAAGCATTTGTTAACATTTAATGAATTTCCCTACATTAGACTTCAAGCCACCAAGACCCAGTGTCTTAAGGTTTCATTGCTGTAAAGAGATTCCATGACCAAGGCAATTCTTATAAAGGTAAACATTTAATTGGGCTGGCCTTGAAGTTTCAGATAATGTTCAGTCCATTACCATATTAGCAGAAAGCATGGCAGCTGCAGGCAGACACGGTGCTGGAGAAAGCTGAGAGTTCTCCAAGCTGATCTGAAGGCAGCCAGGAAGGGACTGTCTTCTGCAGGCAGCTACGAGGGACTCTCTTCCGCCCTGGGCAGAGCTTCAGCATAAGACATCAGAGCCCAGCTCTACAGTGGCACACTTCCTCCCACAACCACACCTACACCTACAAGGCCACACCTCCTAATAGTGTCACTTTCTATGCGCCAATAGTATTCAAACTCTCACACCCACTTTAATCTTTTTTTAAGCTCTTTGCAAAACAGTTGTCCTTCATGATGACAGTGCATCTGAGAAATTTTCTTTTCTTTCAGGACAGTGTAGTCATCTGATTATACAACATGGGAACAGACACAGACTGTTTATATGTTCTGTAAACATATAAACTATTGATACTATTTTTACCACTGCTAATTTTCTTTTAGAGAAAGTTAAAATAAAAAATATTTAAACTTTGACTTACTTGATTTGACTTACTTGATTCTTAGTATTTTTTTGTTTGCACAGAATAGATCCAGGTTTCTCTCTGATGTCATAGTCTTCCCTGCCTGAAAAGTATTTTTTTGTGAAGTAGATCCACGGACTGAATTGAGGACACAGATGATGTGTTCTCAACATTTGTTTGCCTGCCCAAGTTTTACTTACTTTAAGTTGTGTGTACAATTATGGATAAGTAATTTCTTTCTTCCTGTGGGCATGTTAAAGATACCTTCAAGCTACTGTAAGCTCTGGTGTGACAATGACTATAATTCTTATTTTCACTTTCTGCAATAATGTTGCTGTTATTTCTTTCATTGCCTTCAAATTTTTTTATTCTTAGAAATTCAAATATGGCACACACCTATGTACATAGGTTTTTGACAGGCTTGTTGTTTGTACAGATGTAGCTGGTTGGATTTCTGATTTATAGGGCTTTATATTTTTATTTTCACGATCTATTTATCTTTTTTAACATTTTATGAATTTTTAAATTATATAGCTGGTATCAATCTTAATTTTTAAAATTATCAGCAATTACTTCTTCGAATATTTCTTTCTTTTTTATATTAAAGGAAGGTTTATTGGGAAGATGCTTTCTGGTGGGCAAGTTCACTGGCCCCAGGACCAAAAGCCAGGAAGTTTCTATGGGGAAAGGGGACAGGGGAGGGATGGAGGGGGGGGTAGGGGGGGAAGGAGGGGAGAGAGAGAGAGAGAGAGAGAGAGAGAGAGAGAGGGAGGGGAGAAGGATAAAAAAGAGCTCCTTTTTCCCAAATCTTTCTTCTGTTCATTGTGAATTGTGTTGTTTTAAAACATCTTCACCTAGCCTAAGGAGCTTACTGTGTGCTTTTACACAGGTGGTGGTAACAAGCCACTCCAGATTAGTTTATAATGTCTTTTTCTGTGTGGCTTTTCCTCACATGTGTGTATGTATGTATGTATGTATGTATGTATGTATGTATGTATGTATTTTTAAATTTTTATATCACCCATATTCTACTACAATATAAACTGAAAACACTTTTTGTAAATTAATTGACCAACCTCTCTCCCCCAACACACATATATGGGGAGGCGGAAGAAGGGACAGACTGACACTGGCCTCACCTCTGTACTGTGGATCAGTGAAGAAGCAGCTCAACTCTCAAACAGGAGGCCCCAGCAGCTTGTCATGCGCTCTCACTACCATGAATCCCTCATGCTTGATTCTCTCTTTAGTTTTACACAGAGCCTTGTGTGTACAATAACTGTTCAATGTAGACCATGTCACCTGCACGTTGGTGATAGGATAAACCATACATTATGCATATTAAGCTGCCTTAACTCTCAAAAAACTATGTGGCTCAGTCTAACACAAAACTACTAAAAAATATTATAAATATCTTCTTGAAAGACTCCCAGGCTAAGAGCCAAGAAAACTGAAATAGAAATGAAAAATTTAGTAATTAAGATTGGAAGTTAAGAAATCAGATTTTCATTATCAGTTTATTTTTCAGAAAAATTTTTGGGTCAACATTTATGTTCTTGCTAGTTTTGTGTCAATTTGACACAAACTGAAGTCATCTCAGAGGAGAGAACAATTTAAAAATGTTCTGTAAGGCAAGCCTGTAAGGCATTTTCTTCATCAGTCATGGATGTGGGAGGGCCCAGACCATTGTGGATGTGGCCATCCCTGGGCTTGGGGCCCTTTGTGCTGTGAGGAAGCAGACTAAGCAATGAACAAGGCAGTAAGCGGCACCCTTATATTACCATTTAGGAGACTTAGTCAGCTTCATTTTCTCTACCAATTAAAGAATTAAAAGGCTAGAAATATTTTGAGAGCCTGCTGGTAGAAGAACGAGTTCTACGAAATCTTTCTTTTAAGCTGCCAGGGTTTTGTCTGTCAACAAATTACAGGGACAGAGATGGCTCAGTGGAGAAATGATTTTTGTGCAAACATGAGGACCTGAGTTCAAATTCCCAGAACAACCTGAAAACTATGCATAGTGCCGATGTGTCTGTAACCTCAGTACTGTAGAGTATGAGGGAGACAGACAGATTTTAGAGCTGACTGGACCCAGTCTCACAGAATCAAGAAGCTGTATACAGGTTTGAGTGTGAAAGATCCCACGCAGAGAGACCCTTACTCAAGTCTTGGGAAATCTCGGACCCCAGACACAGAGGGACCATTTTGGATGTAATAAGCAAAGGCGAGGTTTATTACAGAGACCTATTACAGAGATCTCCGGGCCGACACATATCCCATGCAGGAGACAGAGGTGTTGACCACGAAACTCAAAAGTCAGAGGGTTATATAGAGAAGGCTAGGGGGTTTTGGCGTGGTTACATATAATTGGCTCATTCAAACATAGCAGTGAGAACAAAGCAGAAAGAGCACGTGTTAGAAGTCAGGGGCTTATCAGGGTCTGGAGGACACCTAGTTGAAATATGGCCCTGAGTGAGCTGGGGGGAGATGTCTTCCTGCTAGACGTCCCATGAATCAGTCCCATTAACTCAGGCTGGTTCCTGTATTCCTTTTCCTTATCTTTATGGCTTGCTAGTCCTGCCTACAGGGCTTAGCCCTGGGTCTGTGGCCTTTTGGGGTTTATTCTTTTAATTTTGTATCTCCAAACCTAGAATTCGTATAATTCTCCTTTCAAGTGTGCGTGAGTTTGTGTGTGTTTGTATGAATGGGTGTGAGTGCGTGTGTGTGAGGTAGGGTGAATTTGGGTATAGAAGCAAATGGGTATGACTTGTCTGGATTTGATGAGGAAAACAGTAGTCATTTTGAGTTTTAAGAGTCTAAGATAAAATTAGAAGCTCTGTGACTTTAACAAGAGCAGGGATCACGGTTGCCAGGAGCAGAGAGCACAGTGGTCAGGACAGCTGCCTGAAAGGCAAAATGGGCTAACAGTGGGGAGTACTCGATTTCTGCCACGTGCACAAAGTGAGAGCCCCTAGGAAAGCTTTAGAGCTTCTGTGCGCATGCGCCAGAAATGTGGAAAGATTTGTGTACACATCTGAGCCACAACATTCAAGACTATGGCCTCTGACAAGCCTGCCTTTCCAGTTTGAGGTTTCTTATCATTCAAGTCTAACCAAAGCAGAAAAATGGGAGGTTCCAACTGGAACACAAGCAACCCAGGCATAGTTTAGAAATTTTTATGGGACAGACTTTGAGTTGATTAAAATGTGAGTGCATAGCACCCACCATTAAATCATCTCACACCTACTTAGCCATAGAGTTCATATAGTCTTCCACATTAAAAATCCACTTTCTATAAAATGTTTCTAGCACAATTACAGAAAATATGACCATGGTTCCTGTCAGATACGATCTATTTTTATTTTTAATTTTTAAAACAAAAATGGATTTCAAGAAGTTGGTGGGAATCTATTCAAATGAATTACTAAAGCTGCAGTCTACCATATGCAGGGAGAGGATGGTTAAGTGCCTGACACAGTAATTCACAAGTAAGAAAAGGCTTTGTTATTTTTATTCAAAATAAACAATGCACCAGGGGGTTGCCTTCAGGGTGATTTGCCTTATGTGTTACTTTGTAACACACCTCTTCCGGCAGCCTAAATGCCAAGACCCTGAAATAACTACATTGATTGTCTAGATGGCCACTCTTCTGTTATCAAAACCTATGATTGGCTGTCACTAAACTTGATAATCCCTTATCAAAAGCTGGACTAAGCTTGACCAATTGAGCCAGGAAGGGATGGATACAGTAGACACTGTAGGGATGGTTTTCTTCACTTAGGTGCATTAAAAAGTTCATGGCAGAAAACGGCGTGTCTAAAGGCATCCTTGTCAAGCTCAGATGCTGTCCTCTTGGTACATAGCCCTGGACAAAATCCATGTAGAGACAAGCACAGTGAGAAGACCGACTCCTGGTTCCTAATAAAATCAGAGAGATCAGGGAACTGGTGCTGGCCTAGCCCTTTCTCAAGACTCCTAGGGATTTTGACATGCATTATCCTGTACAGCCATTTAATTGAGGTTATTCTATAGTATTACACCTGATAACAGAACTTATCACTTATGACCTTAGGTGTCTTAGGTAATCAAGTGAACAACTGCAATGATAGTAGGAGAACTATTCTACACCAACTGTTAACCCAGAGATTGGCCAGAAAAACCAGCTCCAGCATTTTGGGCCAAATTTAAAGCAAGCTTTAAATATTAAATATTGACCAAGGGATAGACTTTGCTCAGGACCTTTTCCTCAAATTTCCCAGCTGAGAATGGCCTCAAGCCATGTGTTTCAGGGGTTTATAAGGACAAACATATAGGATACTTATAGTCCCATGGGACTTTGTTATTTTCCAAGAAGTACAACTTCCAGCATTCCAGGAAGTTACCTAGTCTTTGGGCAGGTGAGGCATACAGGTTAATTTTGGATATTACACACTCTTGATGTGTTGTCATCATAACCTCTTTACCTCTATTTAGTGTTTCTCTAGTAAGTAGTGTGATGTCATTTATATATCATAAATGAGGTATGGCATAGCAAGTAATGGATATAGACAAAATTTCTACTGCTATAATCCATTACTAGCTTAAGTCCATTTTCAATGGATTTAAATGAAATTATATATATATTCATATGTGTGTATACATATATATACATATATGTGGTAGTAAGCACTTACCATATTATATATGGTATATTTAATATATATGGATATATATGATCTATACATGGTATTAAGCTCTTATCATATTAAACTGATAAGATGATTTCTATTTGACTAGATGGACATTTTTTTTTATTTGGAAAACCTTGAATTTGCCCATATTTGTAAGATTCTACACTCAAAGGCTAGTTCAATAATACATGTATGAACCCTTCTGTTTGGAGAAAAAATAAGACCAGGCTGATTTATTAGGGCAGCATATTTAGGTAAGTTCAACTTTTCATTCCTCCAAGGCTCTGTGACCTGAGTTGGGGCCTAGTTCTCTCAACCATAATACTTGGTGACTTTCCAGATCTAGCAGAAATGTTTTAAAGATCTGTGACTTACAAAGCAACAAGGGAGGAATGGAAGCAGAGGTCACTGTCCTTTAGGAAGAACCAACAATCCTTTGAGGAAGGTAGGAGAAAGAACATCTGGACTTTGAAACCGACAGTGTTGCTGGAATTTCCATCCCCAATAAGCCTATATAAAAACACACACAATCCAGTTACTGTAATTATAAGCTCTATGCCTTGATTGGGCAGATACAACAGGATACTAACTTATTCCCCAGCTATAAGACCCCCTTCCTACTTGCGTTTCTCCAGTCCACATGGTTTGGGTCTATCATGCTTCCTCCTCCTGCGTCCTCTCTCCTTCCCCTCCAGTCTTCTTCTCCTCCACCTGCCCCCACTATTGAACCTTCACGCCCACCTCTCCCCTCCACTGCCCAATCACAGACTCTAGCCTTTATTGATCAGTTGCAAAGGGGAGAAGGTTCACTTGAGATCACCTGAGTACTTGATGGATTGATCGCCTGGGGCAGCCCTCTGGAGGATGCAGAGTTAACATTAGAATATGCATAGCATCAGGCCAACCCACAGCAGGACTGAACAAAAAAGGAGTGTGGATGGGAGAGTTGGAAAGGAGAGTTCAGGATGGGCAATTACTGAATGCAGCCTTCACAGGTAGAGGTAAGAGGATTTTCAATTCAATACTACTCTGGGCTACATGTGAAATTCTATCTTAATACATCACTGTCCTCATGGAAAAAAAGGAAATGGAAATGAAAAGGAGATATAGAAGGATATGAATGAGGAAAAATGGAAGGAGAGAGAAGGCAGAAGAAACTATTTAAAAGATGTTATTTCTGTAACAAACATGCATAAATCTATCTACTTGTCATGATTTCCTAATTATCAATGTGTTTTCTTAGAATCAACACTGTATCAAATACTGTAAAACATCTAAGTTGATTTACAATGTAAAGAGGATGTGTCTGTGCTATTACTATACAATTTTACATAGGGGACCTGGCCATCCCTAGATGTGACGTTGATGAGAGGGTCAGTGTGGGGGAGGGTGAGTGATCACCAAGAGCCCTCCCGTCTTGTCTCTTCAGTAGCCTGTTCTATGACAAGAGTTGTCCAAAGGAAAAAAGAAGGTAAAACCCAGAGATAATAACCTTCATTGCTCTATGTCTTTTAACGTCTTTCTGAAGATATCTGTTGGGAGGCCACCTGCAGGAAGCACATTAAACAGCATCTATCATAAACCTGACCAATCTCTCCCGTTCTGTGCACAGCAAGTGCCCATTACTCACAGACACAATAGTACTTGTCAAGGAAGAGCACAGGGAGAAAGGTGGGATCCACTTCTCTTGCTTGTCATAGGGCAGCCTATTTGTTTTCTGATGAAGCAAGATTTTTTTCTATTCAAAGCAATAAAACATCTATTGCTGTGTGCAAAGAATCGAGGCTTTTGCTCAGTGTTTTCTTTCTTTTATTTTTAAAATACTTTATTTTATATATGTAAGCACACTGTCATTGTCTTCAGACACCAGAAGAGGGCATTGGATCCCCATTACAGATGGTTGTGAGCCACCACGTGGTTGCTGGGAATTGAACAGGTCCTCTGGAAGAACAGTGTTCTTAACCGCTGAGCCATCTCTCCAGCCCCTTGTTCAGGGTTTTCAATACCTGCCCAGTAACATGAGTTTACATATGATCATGAATTGAATCTCCATGATGGCACAGTGGCTTTATAAGGACAAGTAGAGAAACCTCATTATCACATTTGCTCCGTCTCACTAGGTGATGCACTCATCATGTTATGATATAGCAAGAGGGCCCTTGTCAGATACTGATGCTGTGTTCTTGAACTCCCAGTCTCCACAGTCATGAGCCCAACAAATCTATTTTCTTTAAAACATTACCCAGGCTGTAGCATGTGGTTATAATTACAGAAAATGAACTAAGATAGTATCTTTTTTTTTTATTTTCCAGTCAACTTGAATATACAAAGTTTGAGGGAATATCAATATAGATTTAAATAATTTATTTAAGGCTGGTGAAATTTCTCAGTGAGTTGATGATCTGAGTTTTAGTCTCAGAATAGATATGGTGGAAGGAGAGAACTAACTCCTGAATGTTGTCCTCTTGTCTCTACATGTGCACTATGTACTCACATGTGTGCAAGTAGGCACATCCACCCACAGAAGTCAATAAATAAATATGGCAGCATGAGACATGCACAAGCAACTTGACAAACCATGAATGAAATATTAGTTGTTATTGAAAGGCTTCACAACTGTTTAAGTTTTGAAGGCAAGTGTTGTTTTACCATGTAATTTTTGGATAGATTCATTAAGAAACATTATCAAGGGCTGGAGAGATGGCTCAGGGGTTAAGAGCACTGACTTCTCTTCCAGAGGTCCTGAGTTCAATTCCCAGCAACCACTTGGTGGTTTACAACCATCTATATGTGATCCAATGCTCTGTTCTGGTGTGTCTGAAAACAACCAGTGTACTCATATGCATAAAATAAATAAATACATCTTTAAAAAATAGAAAAGAAACATTACTAAACCTATTCTCAAAGCTATTTGGTGCCTAATAATGGACTTAATGCAGTTCTTTCTGTTCAGAAGCACTGTACCCCTGAACTTTAAAAGAAAGAAAACCCACTCTAAAATTTTTCCATTGGTCAACCACTGAGCTGATGCACTGCAGGGCAGGGTAGAATAGGATTGGGTGGATGGAATTTCCCCTCTGCCCTCTGAGGGCTTGATGGAATAAAATGTCTAAGATAAATTAAATGGGAGAAAAGTGTGCAAATGCATTACTGTCCTTAGGTACAGCCCAACATGACTCAGCTTTTGGGTCCCACTCTTCCTAGGAGAAGTGAAATACAGGAAATGTCAGAAAACATCGTGCTGGGTTTTCCTCTTGTTATTGTTGGTCTTTTTTTTTGTTTTTTTCTTTTTATTGTCAACCCTACACAAGTGAGGCTCATCTTGAAATAGGACTTCTTAATTGAGAAAAGGCCTCCATCCGACTGGCCGATGGGCAGGTATGTTGGGCATTTTCTTGATTAGTTATAGATGTGAGAAAGCCCAATGAATTGTGGACAGTGTGACCCCTGGGCGAGTCCTTGGTCATATGAAAAAACAAGCTGAACCAAACATGGGGAGCAAGCAAGGAAACAGCATTCCTCCGTGGTCTTTGCTATAATTTCTGTTTCCAGGTTCTGCTTGCCAGGGTTGCTGCCCTGATTTCCCTTCATGATAGATTACAAGTTGTGAAACACAATAAATAAAACCATCAAGTTGGTGTTGATTGTGATGTTTATCACAGCATAGAAAAACTAATTAAAACAAACAAAAATCATTTAGGGAAAGTCATAGGCTTGAAGAATATACAATAGTTTGGGAAAGCATGTATTTGCTCTGCAAATTCGCTTGGCAATATTGTGTCTAATCTCTGAGAATATCCCACCTGGGGGCTGGCTCCATTAATACAACCGATGAAAATCTGACAGAGGCTGAGGACAGAGAGACACCTGTTGCACTGTGCATGTCTCCTAGCTCTTAATTGCTAAATCACAACCTGTGTTTGTTTGTTTGTTTGTTTGTTTGTTTTCTGACAGCATCTGTTGTTTATGATAGTCCTTACCAGGGAATGTGATAGAATTTTAAAAGGCTGGAGCGATGGCTCAGTGGTTAAGAGCATTGACTGCCATTGAAGAGGAAGACCTAGGGCTGATTCCCAGCACCCACGTTGGAAGGTTCACAATTGCTTCTAACTCCAGCTCCAGGGGACCAGACACTTCTAGTCTCTGAGGGGCCCCCACACTCCCACACACACAGTACAATTAAGGAAATAATTAAAAAAAGAAAAAGCAGTTGTCAGTTTGCCTTAATATTGCGTCTTATATGATTGATAATTTTTGTTTTTAAAAACAGATAAAAAGGTGGATTGAAGATTAGCCAAGTTCAGAGTTAGCAAGACCAAGTGAAAAGGGTGTCATTGAAATCCACCCACAATGCTAATTGCTAGAGTAGTCTTAGTCTCAATCTCTCATTATTCTTAATGATATGAAAAAAAAAAATTATACTGTTGTCCCCTATCCTGCATGGACTCTCGAACACTAACACCAGTGACAGAAATTGTAACTAGTGTTAATTTAGTGTCTGTTAGGTGACAGGGCCTGCACAGTCTTACACACTTCACTGTTAATTTTGCAGTCATCCTGAAAGGTATGTGCTGTTTAGTCAGTTTTGCTGATGAAGGTTCTAGGATGCTGTCTAGTGCTCCACTGGTCTGGGACTCAGAGCTGGAATCTGAGTCCCTCAATATCGAATGCTAAGTGTTGTGTTGTTCACTGCTTATCCTGTCTTGAGGTTGCTCGCCATCCTAGGAGTAATGAACTGATATTTGTTACATGAAATGTTAGTGGAGATATCTAAAGAAGCACTGGGCATATTTTCTTATGTCAGCATGAATTTAAACATCTCTCCACGGACAAAGATGAGGCAAACATTTAGAGAATAAAGAAATCATTGCCTGTTGCAGGCCACCCCAGTGCAGCCAGGGGTTTCACACCCCAGCCTCAGTGACAAACCTAAAAAAAAGACATTTGAGGACAAAGGAAGCATCTAATGCTTTATTATGAAAGTACATGTGATTAATCAACCCAAACAGATGGGCATACAATTTCATTCTGTAAAGTTTTATAAAGGAAAGTAAACTGAGTACTGCCTGGGAGTTAGTGCTATGCATTACACTAAGTCACTCAAAGGGATTTCAATACTTGGGGATTTCAACACATACCTTAGAAAAGTCCTTGGAAGACATTTTAATGTTACTTTATTTTTAAGGTACACGTATATAAATGCAGTGAAACAGTTAAGAAACTGACCAAAGCAGATTAACATTGCTGTTACTGTGTTGCAGCTACGCAGGGCCCAACCTCCCTATCACTTCATGATGGAGGTGAACCCTTTTCTTCTTATTATTATAAAATATATATTATATAAAATCTATCATTTTTATCTTTTTAAGTTGATAGTTGAGTAGCATGAAGTACATTCACAGTATTGTGGGATTATGATTCCCATCCACACCAGAATTCTTTTATTATCTCAAACTGAAATTCTATACCCAAGAAATACTCACTCTTCACTTCTCCCTCTCACAGCCCTTGACAACCACCGTGCTACTTTCCATTGCTACCAATTTGATATCTCCAGGCTCCTTGTACAAATAAAATCATATAATATGTGTCTCTAGGCAACTGGTTTATTTCTTTTTGTGCAAAATCCTTGAGGCATCTATGTTCTGGCATGTGCCACAGCTTTTAGTCTGAATTATGTTCCATTTTTTCATAGTGTGTGTTCATGTATGTTTGCATGCACCTCTTGACCAAATGTTGACCTTGAGTACTGTTCCTCAGATGATATCTACCTTGATTTTGAAGCCTTCTCTCAGTTGAGATCAATAATTTAGTCTAGGCTGTCTTGACTATGGATCCCAGGGCTCCACCTGTCTTCACCTCACCAGAGCTGGGATTACTGGCAGAACATCATATGCCTGACTGGTGTTTTGGAGTTTTGTCATGTGTGTGTGTGTGATTGTGTGTGTGTGTGTGTGTGTGTGTGTGTGTGTGTATTTCTAAAAACATCTTGGATCTATAGTACAGTTTTCAAAAATGTTTTTTATTTTATTTATTTGTTTTTTTTTTTACTTTTTTTCCCTCCATCTTTATTAACTTGAGTATTTTTTTTTTTTTTTTTTTTTTGTCAGAGACAACTTGAGTATTTCTTATTTACATTTCATTGTTATTCCTTTCCGGTTTCTGGGCCAACATCCCCTAACCCCCCCTCCCCTTCTATATGGGCTTCCCCACCCCCTCCTCCCCCCCTTACCGCCCTCCCCCCAACAGTCTAGTTCACTGGGGGTTCAGTCTTAGCATGACCCAGGGCTTCCCCTTCCACTGGTGCTCTTACTAGGATATTCATTGCTACCTATGAGGTCAGAGTCCAGGGTCAGTCCATGTAGTCTTTGGGTAGTGGCTTAGTCCTGGAAGCTCTGGTTGCTTGGCATTGTTGTTCATATGGGGTCTCGAGCCTTCAAGCTCTTCCAGTTCTTTCTCTGATTCCTTCAACGGGGTCCCGTTCTCAGTTCAGTGGTTTGCTGCTGGCATTCGCCTCTGTATTTGCTGTGTTGTGGCTGTGTCTCTCAGGAGCGATCTACATCCGGCTCCTGTCGCCTGCACTTCTTTGCTTTTTTTTTTTTTTTTCCCCGGTTCTTTTTTTTGGAGCTGGGGACCGAACCCAGGGCCTTGCGCTTCCTACGCAAGCGCTCTACCACTGAGCTAAATCCTCAACCCCACTTCTTTGCTTTTATATAACAATCGCTAGGTATTAGCCAACCCCTTTTGAGCAGATCCCTGCAGATCTTCAAAGATGAACTGTCTTGTAGTGATGCTACATAGACAAATGGATTCTTAATGATGACCCTATAATAATTCCTAAAATTATATCAGTATTTATTAAGCTCTTTTATAGTGGAACTGCTATTAGGTCCTTTTCTGATAGTCAGAACTGCAATGAGAACTGTTAGTCTCCCATGTGTCACCAGTTAATTGTTTCTAGATAGAAACCAGACTTTCTACATTTCAAGAGGTTGTAAAACAATTAACCAAAGGTCATAAAAAGGAAACTAACAATTTTTTATAGGTGCTAGGACAGAAGATAAAATATTGATTGGGTTTATCTATACAAAATTTTTCTAATAACTCAGATTTTTAACTCTCAGCGAACCTGTGGAGCTGAGACAGGAGATGAATGTTTAGCCAGATAATTACTCCTAATGGATATGCATGCAAACATTCTCTGTTGTAAACTTCTTACTCAGTTTATGATGTGAATCTGTGTAAACTGGTGATGAACTTTTTACTATGTGATCATGTATTCTGAAAGATGTATACGTGCTGAGGACCAAGAGAAGAGTAAGAACTGAGCTGAGGAGAACTTTTTGTTTTGGGGTTTTTTTTTTTTTTCTTTCTTTTTTTTTTTTTTTTGGTCTTTTTTTGTTTGTTTGTTTTGTTTTTGTTTTGTTTTTGTTCTTTTGGACAGAACATTTAGACAAAGAGGTGTAGAATTTTCCCTTATCCTCCTTTTGCATTTTGCTTTTCCCCCTTTTTTCTTAGAGAACTTCCATAGGAAACCTTTTACAACTTGGTAATAAGTGCTATAATCACTTTTCAAAGTCTCTCTTTTTCTTCCCGCAACTTCAAACTAGCAGGCTGAAAGTTAGAGTCACACAGTTCCTGCTGAGATAGAACAAAAACCACATTACTTAATCCTACACTGTTAGGCTACAGGTGCCAATCGCCTAAGCAGGCTGCTTTTTTCCCTCAGAGTTGTCACCAGCATTTCGGTATAGCTAGAGAGCTAGAATGTCCAAAGACCTTCAGGCTTTAAAGCCGCCAGCAGGTAACCAAAATGGTTGGGTTACATAAGGAGGGGCAGCCCAGTCTCTAATCTAGAGGGTGGCTATGGCAGCAATACCCTGTCCCAGGAGAGACTGACAGATGCTGCAGGAACTCACAGCCAGGTCCACTCTGATTTGTTAAACAGGTGCCTAAGTCGTTTGCCCCAGATTTTGAGATTTAACATTAACGAAGAGATTATTACTTAATAATAATCTCAAAAATTATTTTAAAAAGTTGAAACAGGCTTTATGGTCCAGCATTCTCCAGGGATAGACAGGTATACTAGAGCACAGCAAATATTACTCACATCTGTCATCTCAGGCTGTGCACTTTCAACCAGGCAAACTCACATCCCTGTCAGGCACAGACACACCAGGTTGTCAAAATCTTCTGTGTTGGTTGAACTAGTGTTAGTACACTAATTTGGTTTTTAGAAATAAATTCAGATCCTTATTTAGAATCTTGGTTGCCCTGGTCTGTGAACCTACAAAAATGGCCATTTTGAACTTTTATTGACCATCTAAAATTGATGACCTGCCTACCCGATGCTAATGGCAACTACTGTCAAAGCAGGGGAGCTTCCTTCCTTCCTCCACATCCCTTTCTTTGCTGTGAATACACTGGCTTCAAAGGTAGTTGGCAAACTCAATTCTCACACAGGTCCCTCTTTATTTCAAATTCCCCCTAAAAAGTCAGGGAGGTAGGAGGGAAACTCACTCACTGGTCTCTTCCTTCTCACTGACCAGTCAGGGCCCAGCCTGGAAGGAGCTGCAGGACTGTCTTCCAGGCACTGGACAGTAGAGGCAGGATTAGACGTTCAAAGCAAGTCTTAACTATGTAGCATGAGGCAAGCCTAAGCTCAGAAGATATTGCTCTAAGTAAAAACAAATAATCAAAGCACTGAGAAAAAGGAATACAATTCTTAATGACCCAGAGACACTGGAGAATAGAAACAAATAAGAGATTAGAGCAGTGATGAATTAATAATATAAAATTTAAAAAGTAACACCAATTGACCTCTTTAAAAGATAAATCTAATTGAAAAAAATGCACAGTTATATGGACTTTAAAAAACAAAAACACAGGCTTTTGGACGGAGAGGTGGGAGCAAAGTGGAGAAGATGTAGGACGGGGACTGATAATTCTGGTGAATTCGGATTGGAATACGTGTTGAATTCCGGATGATAGATTCCATGCCCATCGGGGGGTGGGGAGAACAGGCCATCACCTGGTAGATGAAATGGCATTAATTAGCTACTGTCTGACCTTGACCCTCTCTTGATCTTTGTTAGCTGCTGAGATTTGTAACCTGACACACACAGCTACAGCCAAAGGCCTGTGCGGCAACTCTCTGAGGTGACTAATGTTAATGAAGATTGTAGAAATCTCCACTGGACAGCCCCCTAATTAGAAATTCAATGTTTATTTGCTCAACACAACCTTCCCAAATTGTATACCCATCGATCTGTTCTGTTTTCAGTCATATCCATGAATTAATGAATGCTGTGAAATTACAAAATTATCTCCCCGCCTGAATAAGGTCCTTCTTCATAATGGTGCTAACCCTGAAACTTTAGTCTGTGACGTAGCCTACCCTGTTTCACCCTGCAGACTACAGTGAACTGTTCTTCCTGTTCTGATCTGAAGGCAGAAGCCACTCTACGTGCAAGTCGTCTTCCCGTGATGGGCAGTTTATTACATGACTCACATTTTCAAACTCTGTTATGATATACCCCCTTAATTTAAGGATTTAGGACGTTTACTCAAGAGAAAAGCAAGGATATTGCCCTGGGGGAGCAAGAGACTAGGAGCAAGGGGAACCCAAGCAAACACAGTTTGTCTCAGAAACATTTTTTTTTTTTTGAAAGGCTGAAGATGCAGTTGTTCTAGAATTAATATGCCTTCCCAGGGAGAAATCACTCCATATACAATTAAAAGATTAATTTAAAAATCTCTTTAATAATAGTTGTCATCCAACTCTGGTATTTAGTGACATTTTTGAGAATTCTTGAATTTTGTCTTTTTTTTAAAAATGTGCTTTTGTTTTAATCCCAGATGTAGTGATGTGAGGCTGCTTCTATCTGCAACCACTGACCATGATTTGTGTCAGCTCTACTAGAAGCATGGTTTTGACAGCTACAGATTTGTGTGATCGTGTGACATCTGGAATTCCAAGAACTTTTTGGAGGGTACATAAATGTGAGTGCCGTAAGAGGCAGGGTGGAAGGTTGTTGGTCCTTTAGGAAGGTTGGTTGTGGTTTGTTTGTAGATGTGGTCAAAGAAGAAACAAAAGCAAAGAAATTAGATTCAAGGATCTCTTTCTCCTCTATCCTTGTTTCTCTCCTATCTGGTGGGGAGGTTAAGTTTTTTGTTTCAGGTTCCAGGTTATGTTTTGAACAATTTAAATGTGGACTGGAGACTGCAAGTCTAGCCATGTAGACAGATGGGAGATTTACACAGCAAAGACATCCCAGAATTATTAAGTACATCGGTGCCCTAAAACATTCTTTGGTAATGGGATCCTAAGTAGAAGGTCCCAGATGGTGAAAAACAGGAACATGAGGAGATAGAAAGTATTAAAGCTGGGGTGGGCAGGTCTTGTACAAACTATGTCTTAAGCTAAGTAAGCTTAAGAAGTATAGCACCTTGTACACTCCTTATATGGAAGGAAATGGGAGGCATCTATTAAGTCAGCAGAAACATACGAACAAACTGTGAAGTCCAAGTTAATTGCTTCTGAAAGCAGGCAGCTACAACTTAGAACACATTGTAAGAGATTGTAAAACAATTAACCAAAGGTCATAAAAAGGGAACTAACAATTTATTATAGGTACAAAGTCAGAAAATAAAATATTGATTGGGTTTATCTATACAAAACTTCAATGATAACTCAGTAATGGTCTTTAACTCTCCAGGAATCTGTAGAGCTAGTGACAGATAATGAATGTCTAGTCTTAATGGGTACATACGTAAACATTCTCTGTTGTAAACGTCTTATTTATTTATTATTTGAATTTATGTTTGAACTTTTGGTGAACTTTTGTAAAGAAAAAAAAAAAAAAGCTTGGAAAAACCATGTGATCTATTCCCCTAGGAAAGGTACAGAAAACTAGGAACAAAGACATTGCAAGGCCATTGTTACATTAGAGCAGGAGTATAGAGCAAGACAGGAAGAATTGCAGAGTAGAATAACTTAGAAATTAAAAGGAAGCTTAGTAATTAAGAGAGAACTTTTTAGATTTTTTTCTCTTTGGAGAACTTAAAAATAAAGATTAAAATCACTTTTCAAAGTGTCCCTTTTTCTTCCTGCAACTAGCAGGTGGACATAAGGACAAAGGCTACTCTACTTAATCCCCGTTTTCTGAGGAGGTACTAAATGTCAGAGACGGCAGTTTCCGGCCTCAGGAACTCAGACCAGACAATTACTGCTGCAAAGTAACTTAGACGTAAGAAAGGTAAACGTCTTATTAAAAAGCAACCTAAAATATCTCGCAAGACCAAGTCTTGGCCCCGCAGACGCTATTCCCCACCTTCAAGAGATCGCGGACCTGGCTTCTGACACTAAGCATTGGTGCATCCTGCACATCATTGATGCTGCTCTTTTACACCAGATTTATATTGAGTTGCTACCCAACACAATAGAGGTCTTTTACAACCTCCACAAAATTAATTACAAATGGATTGTACACATTAATGTTAAATGCCAAGGGCAGAACTTGTAGAAATGAAGGCTCTCCGAGTTTCTCATTCTGCCAAGGATGTTTCTACACCTAAGCCCCTGTTCCAAATACTCTGCGCAGATGCAGCGAGTGGCTAGGGCCACAAGGAAACCTCACAGGTGGCTACTTCCTACCCAGCCCCGGGAAAGACCACACCAGCTCCCGCGGCTTAGTCCCCTGCTACTTCCTGTTGTGGGCAATGACCCTGTGTTCACCATGTTGCAACTTCGGAGCTTGACTGAGCGCACCTCACAACACCCATAAGCAGGGCTCAGAGCTCATCACATGGAACTACTCAAGTCTGTCTAGCGGATAAAGGAACCAGGCGCTTAGCACCCAAGGGGGGCCCTTCTCCCCTTCTGACTGGCAGGTCTGCCTAAGGCTCTGATTGGCCAGTGAGTCTTGATTGACATGGATGTGTTCCTCAGGGTTTGAGTGTGCTGAAGGGACAGAGCACGGTGGTTCCTGGCCCACCTGTGCTCACCAGATCCCACTACAGGGATTGCCTGAGCGCCCCTGGCAACACTCAGTAGGGACTTTCCTTTCTTCCTCTGGGAATCAAGGTTGCATGGCCCATTACTCAACTTGCAGTGGAGTTGTTAATCTGTCCCACGAGTGGAAGGGTGCCCAGGGTATTAACAATTAATGAGAGACTTTAGGAAACAAGAGCTTTGTGGCTTCATGGTTCAGGTAAACTGCAACTACTTTTCACCTGGTAGGTATGAGACAAGCCTGGGAGAAAAGCAGGAAACAGAGGACAAACACTGAGGTGCACTATTGTTAGCTGGCGCATCTTCCACGGTGGGAAGGTTAAAAACAACAATTAGTAGTGAAATAAGTTAAAACATGAAACAGAAACTCATACTGAATTTCAAGGAAAAACATTATTTTTATTAAATGTGATATATTATTAATTTTTCTAATTTTTATTTTATATTATTTATGGTTATAGGTCACCACAATGCGAGGAACTGTAATAAATATATTTATATATTTTGTGTCCCTAATCCTCAGTCCACCATTGGGCCAGTACATTTCAAAATTGGTCTTTAATTGTGATACCCTGGTAGTTTGAAGCCTTCATATACAAAACAAGAAAGACCTTCTTGTTTCATGCTTAATCTGTCCAGCTACACATTTATAGCTCAATTCAAACTCATCAAATCAGGTTACTCTGAGCTTTCACCATGTGAGGTCTAAATCCCAATATCTCAGGTCCTGGTCTCACTGCATTTGGACCACCTGGATGGGAGCATTGTTGACCCAGCTCATTAAGCTTTACCTGTGGGAAGAGGCTTTGAGAGGTTTTAGCTGATGAGCAGAGAAAATAGGGAAAATTTCAAACAACAGTTTTATGAAATTTTCACATGCCTAAAAAGTCAGGAACAAAATGTTAACTGTAACATACTTTTGCATACTTCAAAATTTTTACATGCAATTAAATATTCTTATAATCATTTATATTCAATACTGGCTCTGAACACATACCTGTGACCTATTTAATGACAATAATTTCAAATAAAAAAGTATCCCATTCAAACTAGGTATGGTGGCATGTGTCTCTAATCTCAGCACATGGGAGGCAGAGGTAAGGCGAGTCAATGAGCCTGAGACCAGCATGGTTTACACACTGAGTTTCTAGAGAGACACTATCACAAACAAACAAAGGACACTGAACACGACACCTATTGCATGCTTACTCTCACATCTTGCACCTCTTTCTCTTTCACCTTCAATGCTAAAGGGTATTTACAAGAAAAAAAAAGTACTAGAAGGGTCAATATAGCAGAGCTATTCCGTTAAAAAAGGGGATTTTCTAGATAAGAAATCTCCAATTAGTTTTCTTTCTTTTTGGGGAGGGAAGTGAGGGGCAGAGCTGGGTATTGAACCTTGAGCCTTGGGCCTTGGACGTGTTAGACAAATGCTCTACTATTGAGCTACATGTACATTCATATTTTATGTTTTTTATGGCTTTCCTACAAAGGTGTGCTCTGTATATAATACATTTAGGTAGAAATAAACCCATATTTCACACGAGCTTAATCAAGTACACTTTATATAATATACAGTTATGAAGCAAATGAAGCAACGTATATTAAGTAGCGTGCTTAGGACATGTCAAAACACAATACTTTGTGAGTTATTGGTATCATTGTAGCTAATAAAGAAAGGTGCCAAAACTCCCCTTGCCATTCCACTTAAACTGATTCCCCACAATTTCAATAAACATCTCCTGTGACATTAAGTCGTCGTCAGCTTGTACAATCCCAAGTTCACTCAGTCTTTTCTTTATCCGGCCTTTCTGCATGGAAATAGCAAGCAGTTCATTTATAATTTCACAGTTTCCCTTAGCTTGTTCATTAAAGTCTGCTGTGGCATAAGGCTCCATTTTGTTAGACACACACTGAAGCATTTCTTCCAGATCTAATCCTTCAGTGACATCTGCCTCTTTATTTTTCTGAACTGTATTGTCTGAGGAAACAAATTATAATGAAGTTAAATATACAGTCTAAACCAGTAAGGAGATATTTCTAATACAGTCGTTTAGATTCAAATACTTTCTGCAAAGAATTTATTATAGGATTTCTTTACCATAAGAATCTCAATGAGTGGCTACTTGGATCTTCTTGCAAAGTTTCTTAACAATAGAGTCATCAATTTTAAACTTTGTTTACCTTCTACATCCTAAAATCTCAGCCACTGGAAAGATATTTTCCTAGACATTTACTATCTGCTGAGCTATGCATTGGGAGCTAGGATGCAAACAATACTATAATAGTGCTACTTTTGTTAAATAAACTCACAATCTATCAGCTAGTTCCTGTCTTCAAGAGCTGGCGGCCTGCCCTGGTCTTCTGGGGTTCGGAGTGGAGGTGGAACACAGAGTTGGATGAAAGGCAAAGCTGATGATCTCCAGCTTTGTGCGTCTTAGCTACTGGAGAGTGGAAGCTGTGGCCGCTGGACACGTAACACTCTCTTGCTTATTCTCTGGCTGAAAACTACTGGCTTCTTTTCTCTTTAACTCTCTATGCTTGAATAAGTGCTGGGGAAACAACTCTTTGTTCCTGTTCTGTGCCTCAGTAAGTGCTTAAAAAGCTCTTAATGCTTAATGCGTAAGCGCTGGGCAGTTATAAGGAGGATTTATTGCTAGTGCGTCCTCCTCTGGTCAGTCAGCTAAGAAGCCTCTCACTGGCCAGGAAGCTCATTAACTCTTTTTTGAACCAGACAGAAAAGGAAAGGAAAAAAGTCACTCACACAGAGAACACACAAAATGGGTGAAGTAGAACGGGCTGTACTACCTGTCTTTATTGCTTTCAGTCTTTTTATAGCTTTAGACAAAATTTTTAGACAAAAATTTCTCTATGTAAGAAGAATTACCTCATAGATAAAAAGTTACATGAAAGGGGAGTTACAGAGAGTAATAACAAGTACAAAGCAGTGTTTATTATTGTCAGCTCATTATCTAAGTTCAAAGCAAAAGTTTTTACCTGGCTTTGCCTCATCATAGTGCACACCTGTGGCTTCATCCTTGCACCTGAACAATTTCTCTTTAACACAAATTTTTCCCAAGCACCTATCTCTTTTCAGTGTAATTATGAAAGTTCATTGTATTGCTTATTATGCAGCTTTTACTTAATATTTATGAGGGGGCTCATTTTATTCTTGATTCTAACTTTATTATATATTTCTAGTAAAACAAATAAAACCATCTTAAAACTTTCTTCCTAAAATTATTTGAACCAAATTAGGAATTTTATGAAATCATTAATTCATCTAAACAGCATTATATACCTTTATACTGATCTGCAGGAAATCTGCTCAATAGGGCGGGCTAATGACCAGGAATCCTTAGGCTACGTAACAGTGGCAGGAAAGGCATAGCAGGGGCAAGAAGCCATCCTGAGATGAAGTCTCTGGGGACCTTGCCTCTCAGAGCTCAGCCATCATAGACCATGCAAAAATGGTGGGCCACCTCCAGGAAGGTCATCTGCTGGCCTTAGCCTTTTCTAGATGGCTCCTGACATCCTTATGATTGTTAAATGCCAAAAATCTTTTGTATTATCATCTAGCAATGTGATTAAGGCTATTTAAGAAAGTTTTTTTCTAGCTGGCTGCTGAAGACTCAAAGCATGAGAAATTAGCTGGAGTCTGTGTATCTAATCAGTGGGGCTGCAGAATGGGTCCAGCTATGACAGACCTGAGTCCTAAAATCTACACTACTGATTCTGCAAATGAACCACACGAATAAACTTGGAAGTAGATTCTTCCACCAGAGCTTTCAAGGTAAGATTCTGTTCAACATTTATCTCAGTTTTACCTTGTTCTGTTCTGAGGGGAATGGCTCCTGAAGGATGACAAGGCCTATTCTTTAAACCACTCAAAATATCCACAGCCATACTAATACTTTTTACTTCCTTATGTCTAATGTTTAAAAGTGATTTACATCAGTGGCTTGAGATTTACAAATTTCCACTAGGTGTGTTTACCTTTTCTGCCAGAAAAAGTGGTGACAGGGAGAAACTTACTTTTACCAATGGAAAGTAAAGGCAAAAGAAACCTCAAATTTAGATAATTCATTTCCTACTTCCACCTTCCAGAAATATCTAAAGAAGTCATTCTGTTTTACACACAGGGAGCCAAGAAGACTTACTGAAACCACACTAAAGCTCCAAATGAATAGATCAACAAGCTACATTTGAAAGTATTTTCCATGCTTAGATTCTATAATGGCTTCACCATTCTCTATGACCCTGTTCTATCTCTACGACCAAGCATACTCAAATTTCTTTATTTCTGTTCTTTTGAAAAGTGATCTTTGACTCTCTGTAGTTAAGTATAACTTTGAACTTTAGAACTTTAAATCCTCCTGCTCCGAACTCCTAAATGCTGGGACTAAACCTACAGTTTTGTGCATGTTAGGCCAGCACTCTACAAGCTGAACTTTATCCCCAGACTTCCAGCAATATTTTTGAGGGAGAAAACCAAAGTTCTCATCAGAATTTGGTGCTGAAATACAGTAAACTATATCTAGCTTTATATCAATTAATAAACACATTTACAGTCTTTAAAGTTAAATTACTAAATATAGCATACCATTAGTTTCATCTTGGGCATGTTCCTGTAGGTCACAGAAAATTGTAGGCTTCACCAAAACAACACCATAACCTTCATTATTATGTATGACGTTATTTATCATAGATATTTTGGGAATATCATAATGCTCATCAAGGAAGTCCTGCGACATTGAAAAGAAATGTCTTAAGGAATTGTCAGATAAAACATGTTTCATAAATTCTCTACCCTTCCTCAGACTATTTCTAAAATTAAAAGTGAAAGAGCTATGCTTATCAATAAGTTGTAGCGTTAAGCTCACACATTAAGTGTTGTTATTTCTGTAGATCTAGAGATAACAAAAGATTATTAGATTTTTAATCACTGTTACCGTTATTAAAATTTAAGCACTGTTTACACTTTACAAAACAAAGCACACCATAAGAATGAAATAAACATAAATTTTTCGGGGTAAAATCATTCTAACCTTTAGAAAAAGATGCTTCAGCTGATACCCACCTTAATGAGGATTCCTTCCTTGCAATGATGGATTCCATTGTCAGTCAGGGTACATTTACTTCCAGGATATATTTCTATACCAGCACCCTGTAAAAGATGAGTTTACTTTAAAAAGTCAAACCAGGAGCTGGAGAGATGGTTCCTCAGTTAAGGACCACTGGCTACTGTTCTAGAGGACCCAGGGCTCAATTCCTAGCACCTATATGGTGGCTCACAATCATGAACCTAGTTCGGGAGATCTGACACCCTCTTCTGGCCTCCCTCCATGAGCACCAGGAGCATATGTGTGTGGTGCATAGACACAGAAGCAGGTGAAACACTCGTATATAAACAAATATTTAAAAAAGAAAAGATATAAAGGTTTATTACTATAACTTTTTAGCCTTTCAGATGGGATAAATGTGAAATACACTGTTTTAAAGATAAAATTTTATTTCTTTTCCTTCCTTCCTTTCATGTTTATTTATATTAGGGGTGTCTGTGAATGTACAAACGTGTGTATACATATGACATGATATGTCTGTGAAAGTCAGAAGACAATTTGTAGGAGTTGGTTCTCTCCTGTTGTGATGTGCATAGTAAAGCCTTTGTGTCTGTCTTTAAATGAAATGTTTCAGCAAAGCCCTTGCTACATTTAGGTAAATCAGTAGAGGTTGAGAAATTGTTCTAAGACTGTGTTAACCTTGAAATGTCATCTCTTGGGAAGGTCTGCACTTGGTACTACATGAGAGCTTGCACCTGCACAAACCCTGGTCCTAGAACATTCCTGGCAGACTTGGAGTTCTTACTTTTGATTATGGCTAGCCGTGATAAAAAGGAACCAAGATTTGTGTGGGTTGTCTGCTCTCTTGGGCAAAAAGGTCCAGATAACTTTGGTAAGTAGACCCTTTCTCAGTCTTCCCAGCAATTAATCTTGTGTAATGATTGAATAAAAGTAACTGGAGTGAAGTAGTCAGGGTTCAGTCTTCCCGGAAGGCCGAACCTCTCTGCTGCTTCTGCAAATCATCCTGGTGAGCTTCTCTCTACTGCAACCAACATTAATCAATACCCCCCCTTTCATCATTCTGTTTCCCAAGGACCAAACTCAGGTTTTCAGGTCTAGCAGCAAGCATCTAACCCAGTGTCATTTTGTTGGCCTTTATTAGGCAGTTCTAATCCATATTGCCACAAAGCAATATTGGGGCACCAAGCAATACTATGATGATGAACAACTATTGATAATTAATCACTTCCAAAAATTGCAATCATGGGACTGAAGAAATGGTTCATTTACTAAAATGCCTACAATACAAGCATGAAATATTTGGATTCCAAACACAGTGTGAACATGTAACTCCAGTCCTAGAAGGAGAGAAACAGGAGGATCACTATATCTCACCGATCAGCCAGACTAACTGAGCTCCATATCCAGTGAAACTCTACTTCAAAAATAATATTGTAAAAGTGATTGTTGAAGACACTCAGTGTCAACTAATATCTTAAATATGCATGTGTAACTCAACACACATGTACACGTACTAACATACATGCACATTACTCTGCACAAAGACACACTAGCACACACATAAAATTACACACACATATACACACATACACATACACTTATAAAGACATACACATACATTTATAAGGAGTAAAGAGTATCACATTTAATGCTTATTACATGTTTCATTCTAGACAAATCAAGTTTTTATTATATTAATAAATTATTTAACAATTTTGTTGAAAGATACAGCTATTCAAAATGACCACTGTCTCAATAATTAGTTGGACACAAGCATTTAAATATACAAACCTAAGGTGGCTCATGCCCTAAACTACATATGCATATAAGCAGCAATAAATAGATTCCGAGGGTTTAAAGAAGAAACACAAGAAGTTGGGAGGGAAAAGGAGTAGAGAGGTAGTGGAAGAATTAGAGAGGGAAAAGAAGGTGCATCTGTGTATTCGTGTGTGAAATTCTTAAGCACTTACAGTAGTGGCTTCAATTGTTAGAAACTTACAAAGTTATAAGTTTAAATTTTTAAAAAGATTTTAAAAATTATGTGTATATGTGTAGGTCTGTGTGTAGGAATGTGAGAATTTGAATTTGAATTTTGTGAACCCAGAGTTCACAAAAAGGATGTCAGGACACCTAGAGCTCAAGTTACACATAGACGTTAGTATGCTTGACATGGGTATTGCGGTCTGAATCTGGGTCCTCTACAAGCGCACTATGTGCTCTTAACCACTGAACAACCTCTCCAGTTCCAAAAATATAATAATTTTAATAATAATTATAAAAATATAAATAAAATAATAATTTTATTTTAATAAAATATTTAAAATAAAATAAATAATTAGGAAAATAAATAAAAATTATAATAATAATTTTTAAGGTTTACCATTTAAAACATTAGATACTCAATTTTATTCTCAGTGCCCTGTTTATAAAATGCTATAGCAGTCGTATGTTTCATGATCGCCTACATTTTAGATGACTAGGAGATATTAGTGTCTGATTTTCATTGAAACTATAATAGATCTATATCTTGGTATCATATTTGATTTATTTCAAACTTAAACACCGTAACTACTTCTTTCCAAAGATAAAGCAATACCTTGGCACCATAAACATCTGAGTTTTTCATAAACAGTTCTGCTGATGTGCGCACTGTGACTCCTGTAGTTTCACATTGCAGTACACAGTTTTCCAGGGTGGTCTTGCCATGGTGAATAACTGTAACAAAAATATTCAACTATTTTAAGTAATTCATCAATATCAGAAACAGTTTAAAGCTAGCATTAGATGTTGTGATAACTTTTTATAAAAATGTCTCTTGATCCCCAAAAGACTTAACTTTTGATGCAGTTTGCAGCTAAAATATGTTGAGATCATTTAAGATTGGGCACTTAACCTATCCTGTTGTGTCTTCAGCTGTTGGGTCACTAGTCTACTGCTATGAAGAGACGTCATGACCAAGACAACTCTTACAAGGGAAAACATTTAATGTATGTGTGGGACTAACAGTTTTAGAGGGTCAGTTCATTATCATCCCCGTGAAGAGCATGGTGTCAGATAGAGAGACTTAGTGCTGGAAAAGTACCAGAGAACTTTACATCCTGATCATCAGCCAGCAGGCAAAGAGTGAGACCCAGCCTGGTGTGGAAGTTTGAAGTCTGTAAGGGCCACCTCTGAAACCACACCTTCTCCAACAAGACCCCACCTCCCAATCCCTCCCAAGAGTCTACCAACTGGGAAGCAAGCACTCAAATACATGGGCCAATTTGGGGCCATTCTCATTCAAACCACACCAGCCTTTAAGAGAACAGCATAATCAACTTGCTTGAAACTTATCATATAATCAGCCTTTATAGCGTAAGTGGATGCATGGCTTTAAACTTAAATTATATACTACTTCATGTCTCTGACCACATAATGTTTGTGTGTGTGATGTGGTAGTAATTTGGTGAAAGCAGCCAGTAGGCTGACAGCAACCTTAAAAACAAAATCCACCATAAATTCTGAAAGCAACATGTGGGCAAAAACATGCCATGCTATGTGAAGTAATAAAAACTTAAAGTTTAAATTCTATGATCTCTTGGGAATTCCAAATATAACAATTAGGCCACACCTTTTCCTAGAGCTTACAGGCTTCCTGCTGAGATGAGTAAACCCAAAATCTGCACGCCATTTTTACTGATTTAGATTACTTTTTACTATCCTTTGCATATTGATGATAAAGATTTGCTTTTTAAGTACTCACTCTCAATAATCAAGCACATATGGTCCTCATGTTATTAAGAAAGAAAATCAGTAAATAAAAGATGGATGATTTTTATTCAATAAAGTTTATAAAGGATAAAATGACTGGATTTTCACAGAAGGGAGAACTAGAAAGTTTATTAAAGATAAAATGGCTGATATTTTCAAAATCAAATGGAAAAGTAGAAAGTTTATACAAACTGTAATAGTATAGATCATAATTAGACAATAGGATATCTTTTAGAGGTATCATTTAAATTTTGTTAAACAAGTTACAAACTCATACAATATACAGTAGTATCTACTTTTAAATATTTTCAAAAAACTAAAGGCTACTTAGTAATGAGTGACTGACAATGGGTAAAGCATTTGCCAAAACATGAGGAGATGAGTTTAAATGCCCAGAACCCTGTAAAGTCAGGTATAGTAGTTCACACATGCAATTCCAGGGACTCTGTAGTGAGATGCGAGGTGGACACAGGAGAAGCACCTGATATCAACTGCAGTTAACAAAGAGATCCTGCCTCTGACATATAGAAATTGGTGACTGACACCCAAGTTTGTTTTCTAACCCCTCTCACCCTGAGGATGATAAGTAGGGAACCACATTCACAAATACAAAAAAGAGAGAAGACTTAAACTAAGATATGTGAAAGTATATATTCATTACAGAAAAGGTATATAATATTTGTACATTTTTTTGACCCAATTGGTAAGAAATAATTGCTCACTTAAACATACAAAGCCCAGTACCATCCATCCCTTGAGACCATTAATAACAACCTGTAAATACACAGAGCGGAACCATTGTCCTGCCATGCTTCTCTCTCTCCCTCTCCTCCCTCTCCTCTCCTCTCCTCTCCTCTCTTCTCTCTCTCCCTCCTCTCCTCTCCTCTCCTTTCCTCTCCTCTCCTCTCCTCTCCTCTCCTCTCCCCTCCCCTCCCCTCCCCTCTCCTCTTTGTATATTATTATTGATAGACACATATTAATGAACAGCTTTTCTTGGAAAAAGAAAAAGGACCTTGAGAAGAGGTGGATTACACATCATATAAAACTAATACTAGAGCAATGTCTTGGTCACTTTATGTGTGTCTATAACAAAATACCTGATACATGATTCTAGTATCTGTAAACTCAGAACAGCATGGTATCTGATAAGATCTCCCCACATACGTTACAATGTACAGAGGCATAAGAAAAAGGAATTGCATGCAGAAGGGACACACGTATAGCAAGAAAGCAAGACTACAGAGGTATCGTGTTCATTCTTATAAGAACGTACTCCCTGGAAACTCATCTGCTCCTATGAGACTTATATTAATCCACTCCTGAGAATAGAGCTCCTGTAATCTAATTACCTACTACCAGGTCCAACCTCTAAATGATTTTACCACTTTACCACTGTTACACTTGTGTAAGATATGGGGAAATATGCCTATAAATCCAGGGCTCAGGAGCCTGAGGTAGGATCAGCACTTGCTGTGACAACCAGCTCAGAGTGAGACTTTATCTCAAAAACAAGAACAAAAGCAAACAACAAGCAACAACAACAGCAAAAATAAAATAAAATCCCCACTAACAGAAAAGAAATTAATAAGTTTCCAAGAATAACAAGTTATTGTCATTCATGCTATGCAAGTTATTAATTTGCCTTCCATATATTCAATTTCATTAAATTTTAACTTCCATGCCCAGTCAACTTTTCTCTCAAAGCTCAAAACAAAAAATACACCAAACATTGGATACTTACTTAAGATTCCTTCTACAGAATCATGCTGAATAAATTTTACGCCTGAAATTTTAACATCCATACCCGTGCAATCCACAAAAGTATCTCCTTTGCCCCTCTTTTCAATGATGATATCATCTGGTGGACCGTATCCTATGGAAGAGAGTGAAATCACTTAGGAAGAATGAAGGAAAACATCTACATGCAAAAGATTAAGACAATCCAAAATAACAACTGATGAGTGAACAGTGAAAATGAAGCACGTATTCACAATGTAATTCCATACAACCTAAGAAAGGAAGATAGTAAATTTGCAGGAAAATGGATAGAACTAGAAATTATTACACTGAGTGGAGTATCCTAGGGCCACAAAGGGAACCCCAAATTTCTTTCTTGAATAAATAGCCTCAAAATTTAATTTTTTTAAAATTCAAATTCTTTACAGAGGCAAGAAAGATTCCACGAGCAGAGGAAGCACTGAAGGAGGAGGGAGTCAAACACAGGGACTGGAAAGTAGGGTATGAGGCATGAAAGGGTTTGGGCAGGGAAATAGGGGTACTGGGAAAATAGGGGAAAGGGAAAGAAAACTGAGAAAACATAAAAAAGCTATACGGAAACCTAGTGCTTTATAAATAATAATAATAATTATTATTATTTTAGGAATTTAAATAAGAAAAAAGAAGCTTTTAAATAAGAGTCCAATAGTGAGAGTAACACATCTTAGTTGTAGGACACAGAGATATGGAACTGTGTAGAAAATGCCCTCTATGCTTGCTAAGGTTCACAGTCCCAGAAGGTGCTATCCAGGGCACTAGGAAAGAGCCTTGTCAACAGTCTCGCCTACCTGTTGATCACGCACGATAAAACACACCGTCCAGACACTATATGCTCACTGATACAATGGTAGCTTGGCTATTTTGGGAATAACTAACTGCTTTGTAAGTGGACATGCAGTCTGTGCCTCAGGATAGATTACATGCCTGGTAATCTAAACCTGGTCTCCTGGTCCCAAGGGAAAAGCACACTACCTTTGTCAACAAAAATGAATGCATTGTCTAACTGCCTTCTAAACACTGTTTTAGCCTTTGCAGAGGTCAAAGTGCTGAGTGACTGCTGAGTGACGTCTAAGTGACCTCTGCTGAATAACCACTATCCAAAGCCCATGAGATACCACAGAAGTCAGGCACAGCAAAACTTAACAATCAGAACACTGAAAAAAGTATCATAAAATGCTGCCATTCACATATGACGTGGTCGTTGCAGCCATGAACAGATTGCAGTTGCAGATGCCTATGCAGAACTGAGGCTTTCAGTTTTTCATCATGGATAGATGAGGTGTCCGTGAGACTTCATTCCTTCCTGAGGAGCTTATGACTGCTAATGGAGGCTGGAGAGGATAGGGGAGGATTTATCATTTGGGTACTATGTAGGAAAAAGTGGTTCAGAGAAAAGAGGAAAATGATAGAAGGTAATGAAAAAGGATGAATTATAATACATAGTATTTGTATATGAGCTGTCAAGAAAAAAAGTAAGTACCTCTTTTAGTTTTAAAGAGTACTAATAAAGCCAAAGCAATACTGAATTTAAGAAAAAAAAATCACCATTTACTATAAACAGCATGGTGTTGGTTTGTGTGCATCCATGCACACATGTAGGACATGTAGATCAATGGAACATAAGATCCCGATATAAACCCATGCAGCTACAGCCACTTTATTTTTGACAAAGACTCCAAAAATATTCATTGAAGAAAAGACAGTTTCTTTAACAAAGTGTGTTTGGAGAAAGAGATATGCATGTAGGAGAATGAAACTAGATGACCCTTCATCACACACACACACACACACACCCCACAGACACACACACACACACACACACACACACACACACACACACACACACACACACACACACACACTCACACAGAAAACCAATCCCAAATGGGTCAAATGTCTAAACATAAGCCCCCTAACTCTGAAACTGTTAGAGGAATAAACAGGGAAGACCTCAAGATCTATGCCTAAATAAGGACTGTGTATTCAGAGATAAGACCAACGAACAATAAATCTGACCTAATGAAATTAAAAATTATCTGTACAGCAAAGGATGTTAACTGAGGCAAAATGTACCCTTCAAAATGGGAGAAAATATTTTCCACCTGTATATTCAACAGATAGTTTATATATAGAATATAAAAAAAAAAGAACTTAAAGTACTGAAAGAAAAACAAGGATCCCATTGAAAAGGCCATGGAACTGAATAGAGAGTATTCAAAGTGGTAGTGCAAATGGCCTATAAATATCTTTAGTCTGTAACATTCTTAGACATTAGAGAAATGCAAATTAAAACAACCAGGAGACTTCATCTTGCCATAGTCGAAATGGCCATCCTTAAGAAAATAAATGATAACCAAATGCTGGTGAAAGAGGTGGAGAATTCTTATGCACTATTAGTAGGAGTGTGATAAGGACTATAGAAATCAGTGTGGAAGCTTCTCTCAATTGCTAAAAACAGAACTACATGACCTGCTATACCATTCCAGGACATACACTTGAAGAGCTCTCCAAAACTACTAGAGAGATGCTTGTTCATTCGCTTTTATTTCTGTTCCATTCATAATTGAAAAAAAAAATAGAATCAGAATAGATGTGTATCAACAGATGGATAATAAACTGTTGTACATAAACGCACTACACATACTGTGGTACACATACACAACTCAATTATTTAAAAACAGAAATGAAATTATAAAGTTCACAGGTAAATGGATGTAGAAAATATTAAGTGAGGTAATCCAGATTCAGAAAGACAAATACCTCACTTTCTCTCTTACATGTCTATCTCAGTTCTAATTTTTATGTATTTGTATTTATATGAGAGGAGATGTATGTATTTGTTATGAAACTAGAAAAGGACCAATGAGAGGAAGAAAAAGCCTTAAAGGAGAGGGGTGTGAGAAATAATAGAACACATGCGATATGAAAGTAGAAGGAAAATTGGGGATCAAAGGGTTCGAACAGTTATAGGGAATAAGGAGATGGTGACAGGCACAGGCTATGGCAAGGGTAAACCAAAACCCAAAATGAAATCAGATGTTGATTCATTGTTGGCATTAACCAAGATCACTAACTTACTGTTTACTTGTTACAGATAAAGTTTGGTTATGATCTTCCATACTCACCTTCCAACTCAATGGAGTCAGCTATGGAGCAGGTGCCATGAACTACATAATGGCCAGGACAAACAATGACAGTGTCACCATCATAGCAGGCATTTATACCAGACAACAGATCACTATGGAACTAGAAAACAACAGCAACTTGTAAAAATACACCCCCCAAAGCCACTTAGGTAGTACTTCAAGCGCTTTTATGCACCACATGAAAATTAATTGAAACTCTGTCTCTTATCTTTTCACAGTGCTCTTAGCTCAGCCGTGTGCTTGTCACTGAAGTGACAGGCAAGGCAGATAATGTGTGACTGGAGAACAGTGCTCTTACAATTTGGATCTCACAGAAAACCAGCTCCAGAAAGTTCCTATACTTTATAGAATTGATGAAAATTTGGAGTGAATCAAAAGTAGTCACTTCGAACAATAACTTTTTTTTTTTTTTACCTGAATTTCCGTTTCTTCTTTGCAAGACTCCTCACAAAACCTGTCCCTAAATAGAGACCGAAGCAGACCTGTCTTCATGGTGGAGGAAACCACATGGATGACCTTCTGGCCATTTTGACGAGTACCCTTTGCTTGGATATTAGAGTTTTTCTGATAACCAAAAACATATCTTTAAAAAAAAATCATGAAGACCCATCAGTCTCACTAAGATAGCTAGAAAGATGACATGCTAAATAATTAAGAACAGCAAAAATACACATACCTCAACAAAGGATTCTCAATAAGTTTTAGCTTTTGCTTCAACTGTTCAATTTCTGAATACAAATTTAACCCTTCCACCATGGAGATATTTTCCTGCTCAGAGTCAGAATTACAACTTGACAAACTGCTTCTCAGATTTAAAAATTTCCTGTAACTCTCTTCACATTGAGACAACAGATTGTGGTAGTCAACGATAAGTCCTGAGGGAACTCGATCTTCAAGTATATCATAATACCTGAAAGTTTAAAAGCAAGTTTCCTATCATTAAGACTGGATTTAGTCCTTAAAGATTCAGCTTATTTTATTATTGCTTTAACACTCTGTTCACAAGCCATTTTTCCTGGGTCACTTCTTACCTTTCTATCCCTTCCCCTACCCATCTGACATCTGCAAACCTTTAATTCTCATTCTTGATCCATTGGCCTGTGAGCGAGTCACCCTCTTGGTTGAGCTTCTTATTTCCTTTCCCTGGCTTTTATCCCACCCCTCCCCTCCAGCTGCGAATTCACAAGAGCCATCTTCATTTATAAACCACCCTTCTTGTACTAACTATAGATCTGTGCTCAGTCTAACGGTTGGCTGTGAGCATCTATATCCAAAAAATTTAACCCAGAATTGTTCTTGTCTAAAGGAAATGCAGGGACAAAAAGTGGAGCAGACTGAAGGAGCAGAGACCGCCCCACCTAAGGATCCATCCCATCTGCAGACACCAAATCCAGACACGATCTTTGATAGGAGCCTAATATAGTTGTCCCCTGAGAAGCTCTGTTAGCGCCTGAACAATATATATTAAATATCTGTTTTATTTCTCAGTTAAAAATATGTTAAGTAGCCTCAGATCAGAGGATTTTTTTAACTGTAACTGATTATCGTACTCACCTGTGGAGCATCTAAAAATATAAAAGCCCTGGCAATTAAATTGTTCTCTAGAACACAAATGGACTTTCTAATGTTCTTCACAGAAATTAATATATACTAATGTTGAGAAATTTTGCCTTAGATATTTTGTTTTAGAGAAGAGTTTCGTTGTTTTAAATCAGTAATGCTCTGAATGAGATGGGAGAAGAAAACCATACCCTAAGTATATATATCAAAGTATAGTGACTGGATACCATTACAGATGGTTGTGAGCCGCCATGTGATTGCTGGGATTTAACTCAGGACGTACGGAAAAGCAGTCAGTGCTCCTACACTGAGCCATCTCTCCAGCCCCTCAAATAATATTTTAGAGAAAATAAATTTCTTGGCTTTTCAAATATTAGGAGACACGAGAAAAGAATGGACTTGGTGTTCTTTAGTTAACCCATATGCATCTAAAGGTAATGTGCAAATCCACTTTTCAAACAAAAAATCTAAACCATAACCAACTGACATATCAGATCAACCAAGTATGAAAACCAGGCTCAAATTTAAAAAAAATAAGTCTTTTAGCATTTCTGCAACCATGTTAATTGGCTTTTGTTTTTATTATATTGATACTCCATAGTTTGAAAATAATATACCAAATTCATATTTCAGATCCCTAAACTTTGGTACAGTGTATTTTGAATTAGAAAGGAAAATATACACAATATAAAATAAAGACTATATGGTTTGATTCCATTTAAATGCTGCCTGTTGACAGTGCTTCGATCAGCACAGGTAGCTTTTCCCATCTGCCAACATTTCTATCATTCCATTTTTTCAATGAAGTATATTTTCTTCTCTACAACGAAAAACCAATTTCCCTTAAGTTTTCCCATTTGCCAGTATATGACACTATACTAATTAATCCTTGCTAACACATGCAAGACTCGCAAACCAGAACATAATTTTTCTAGGTAAAGATCAAATGTGCCAGATACATAGGATATTCACCTACAATTAAACTTCACCTCCATAAAAATCAATCACCACTGTTAAACAGGAACCAGAACAGAAAATACTCGGTGTCTTGACAATGTTCAAGAGTCTTAATGTACTATATCAGTTGAATATTATTCAGTGAACTGAATATTCAGAAATAAGGGTCTCAAATGGCTAAGTATAGAGGAGGAGGCCATGGAATGAAAAATACAGAAGACATATTGTAGGGATCAGAAGGCCTTGTATAAGCTAATGACTTATTCCAAGAAAGTTTATTAAAAAGCAGAGCGTCTCATATATTGTTTGTACAGGGGAAATGGCCAAGGTCAGCATGGATAACGCTGGCAAAGAAAATGTAGGATTCCTTGGATACAGTTGCCTTGGGACCGATAACCACATCCCTTCAGAGGGGAAAGTCAAGTTCCCAGGAGCTAAAACCATAACTCTTTTAAGGCTCTGGCCCCGGTCCTACTCTGTTTTTTGCCACATCTGCTCCTGTACAAGGACACAGAGCTAGAGTTGTCCACCCCCCTCCCCCCTTATTGGGGGATGCTGAGGAGGCTTTGGGTTGATCTAGCTCACAATTCAGACTTACAAGCTTTTAACCTAGATACTCTTAAAACTTGTTTAAATCTAGTTTATAAATATAGCATGGCATGGGGGCACAGCCCTATTATCAGAATACTAGGGAGACTGAGGCAAGACAATCACAAGCCCTAGGTTGGGCTATGAAAGATTCTATCTCCCACACACACACACACACACACACACACACACACACACACACACACACACACACACACACACACACACACACACTATGCAGGTGTCTTTTCTCCCACAAGGTTTATTTAATAACTTGTCACAAATGCTATTGGTACACCAATCTACTTCTGGCCCATGAAGCTCCTGGGTTTGTATCTACCACATCTGTAATAAATACTTACAATCTCAATCGAGGTTCAACACATCTGACAAAATAATCATACTCATCCTCCTCTTCTTCATCCCAACTTCTCCAGATGTTTTTATAGAAAAATCTGAAAAGAAGCTTAATATCAATAAAATTCAACCACAGGCTCAAAAGGATGGAGGTGTGGCTTAAATATGTCCATCATGGGCTCATGTGGGTGAACACTTGTCCCCAGCAAGTGGCAATGTTTGGAAAGATAAGGAAATGCTTAGGAGATAAAATCTTGCAGAAATACTGAGTACAGGGTTTGAACTCGGCTGTACCTGTCGTTATTTCTCTGCATCCACACTGCCTGTGCGAGGTGTGGGGATGGTCATACTACCCTCCTTACTGCGATGGTCTACTCAGCCCCTGAGGCAGTAAGCGAAAAGAAATCCCTTTTGCACTAAGTTGCTTTTGCTGGGGTATTTTGTCTTAACAACAGGATATAAAACTTTAGTTTCATGTCATAACATTTTTTGTGTTACAGCTAGAATTCCCCACCTACCAACACATCAAGTACACATTATTTTATAAGATACATCATCAAGTACACATTATTTTATAAGATATATCAATGCTGAGTATTTGCCACAGTTGACACTCGTGAGTCCTATGAGAAAAAACCTTCACATAAGTTAGTTTCTCTACAATATTGTACTACTGCTATTAGGGTGGCCTGCTTTTGGTTTGTTTGTTTGCTTGCTTTAAGTGGGGCTAGTTTTTGTCTGTTTAGTTTTTTGAGAGAGAATTGTGTTCTGTAGACTAAGCTGGCTTTGAACTCCTAATCCTCCTGCCTCAGGAATGCTGGGATTATAGGTGTGGGTCACTACTCCTGGCAAGACTTCGATTACATCACAGCTATCTATTAACCATCAATAACTTAACAGATGGCAGTGCCATTTACTCAGGTAGTAAAGAAATTAGGATTTAAATAAAAGTTGTGCTTTAAGTGTATTTCAGATGGGATGTTGATTTGAATTACAAATGAGTAATGTCCAATGGACAGATCAATATAGCCTTTTCCCCCTTCCAGAGACAAGGGATAAAAAATAGAGATATAAATCTGGGACTTACTGATAGAATTTACTGCTTTTTATTAAAGCAGTAAAGGAGATGATGCAGGAACTTAATAGGAAGCATCAGCTCCCAGCCACAGCTACACATGAGGGTCTCCTGGTGTACACTTTAAGAATTCTATTTCCTAGCTGGATGGTGGTGCACACCTTTAGTCTCCAGACTTTGGAGGCAGAAGTAAATAAATCTCTATGAATTTGAGGCAGACCTGGTCTGCATACTGAGTCCTAGGTTAGTTCTAGTTACATAGTGAGTCCGTCTCAAACAAACAACAAAAAATTAATCTAAATCAACAAATCAGAAAAACAACAAAAAACTTAATCTAAATCAATAAATCAGGATCCAGAGGGGAAGGCAACATCCATAATTTCTTTAAAACTCCCTAGATGTTTTAACATATTTTTGAAAGATTTCAAACATATATAGCAAAAGAAAACACAGATAATATTATGAATAGCAGCTTCCAAAAAAAAAAAAAAAAAAAATCAGTTAACAGGTAATGTTTTTTCGTCTCTACCCAACTCACATATTCTTCTCTCCCATATCACCTTGATATAAGATTATTTCAAAACAAATCTCAGGCATATTAGTTATTCATTTTTAGAATGTATCTTTAAAACACTTCTGCTTCCAATTTTATATCCTTCAAATTTCCTTGTAGCATGTTGGTCAAGTGCCTCTCACTTTCTCAACCTGGTAAATATTTAAATATATTTTCATACCTAACCCAAATTATTACCCATACCAACCCTCCAGAGTTTGCTTTTTCAAAGCAGAAACCTCAAATAAACCAAATGAGTCATATGTAAGCTGTCTAGATGCTCAAGTCCCAGTTGCTCTACTCAGCTTCTGCCCTGTCCTATCGATGTCCCCATTCTAGTGCAAGCACTTATGTTTGGGTCCCCTGCCCACACCTCTTAACTGAAATCCCCATCCTAGCTCCCTCCTTTTACTTTACAAAAAGAAGCCAAAGTGAACTTTTTTTCATTTTAAAAATCTTGATTTGTATTATTATTATTCTTTAATCTCTTTTTACAGTGCGGTCATAACTCCCTAAAACACAAAGCTGATCCTATTTTGCAAACAATGAAAATGTTGCAGTGCTTTTCCAATGTTCTGTTACAGAACTGGTTAATTGGCTGACAAAGCTCTGTACCTTCTGACTTAAAATGTCAGGTCCGGCACTCCGGGACTGTGTTCTGACTGTGCAAGGCTTTCAGTATCTTAATATCAACGACATCCTGGACCCATCCTCCTTGCCTAGGTAACCTTCTAGACTCAAGTTTATATGCTACTTCCCCTAAGAAGCAACTGTAGGATAGCAATTTCAATATAGTAAGTCTAATTTAGCACTCATTGCCATTTCTAGTCATGTATGTAAGTCTCGGTGATAATCACTATTTTTGGTTTTGTTTTATTTTGTTTTAATATTGAGTACTCAAGAGGCTTAGAAATAAAAATCTCAGTTCCAAAGGCAAATCTGACCATAGTGAGCCTGGGTGTTAGGGAGGACTCAGGAAAACCAGCTTAAGCCACTAAAGGTATAGAAAGCAGAAAGTACCTTTTAGACTACAGAACACCAAACAATATCACTGACATCATTTTTAATCTTCCAGTTCCTAAAATACACATCTAATTTAATTATTTTTTGTATCTCTAAAATTTTCTTTAAAATTTTATTCGTGAAAGACAAATTTGTTTAGACAAATAAAGCTTAATAATGAGTATATCAGTGCCTATTATATCAACATAGAAGAAATGTATTTCTATGAAGAGTTGTATTTATATTCCCCACCTAAAAGAGGCAAATATAAAATAAAGAATAAATATACTAGCATGTACATGGATTATATAGAACTTGAAAATAAAAAATCGGGGCTGGAGAGATGGCTTGGCAGTTAACAGCACTGCCTTCTCTTCCAGAGGTCCTGAGTTCAATTCCTAGCAACCAAATGGTGGCTCACAACCATCTGTAATGGGGTCCAATGCCCTCTTCTGGTGTCTGAGGACAGCGACAGTGCACTCACATACATAAAACAAATCCCCAAGATTATTATTAAGTAATAAAACAATATTCTACTTAGCAAATTAGATTCAGGTTTTAGAGTCTAATTAAAGAGTCATGATATATGTCCAAGCAGCTAAAAGCAAAATTTCTTACACACACACACACACACACACGAGACAGAGAGAGAGAGAGAGAGAGAGAGAGAGAGAGAGAGAGAGAGACTATAATATCAACTACGATGGATAATTTATCTGAAGTAATTTTAACAGCACACCAAGAGATGAGTCATGAGTTAAGAACACTAACTGACCTTGCAGAGGACCCATGTTTCAGTTCCTGGCACCAACACCACAACAGCCCTATAAATGTACACACTCTAGCTCCAGGAGCTCTAATGCCTCCATGTTCATCGGGTGTACATTTATATATGTGGTGCACATTTATAAATGTAGGCAAAATACTAATACACATAAAATAAAATCTTTTAAAAAATAAAGTATATTTAGTAATCCAGATATTACAGACACATTTTTTCATTTAAAGGGACACCATCACCTATAAAAGAAGACACATGAACACATCCTCTAAAACCCTTCAAAGCAGAATGAGAAAACAGTCTCTCTGGTTAGACATATTCTTGCAAATGATGTATACTATTCCAACTAGTACTATCCAACTTTATTTTCTTACATTTCATCTTTTTTTTGTCCTACTGCCTTCAAATGTACCAATCACAAGCTTTAGCATCAATAAGAACCAAATTAAGAATTTTTTATCTTTTGTAAACACTTGAAGAATTTTAATGATAAACAAGATTCCATGTACTATTTTTTTCAACTTTTTTTTATGGGTTTGAAGTGATAACAAAATGAAAATTTAAGACATTAAGGTTTTTGTTTTTATTTTTAAAAGATTTTCCTAGGGCATGGATATGTGGCTCAGTGGTAAAGACATTTTCTACTCTGTATGAGGGTCTAGGTTCAAGCCTCATGATAGGAAAAAGGAAAGGAAAGGAAAGGAAAGGAAAGGAAAGGAAAGGAAAGGAAAGGAAAGGAAAGGAAAGGAAAGGGATTTATTTCAATTAAACTACAGTTTTGACCACAAGGTTACTTCCATCGATGCTCCTTTCTACCTGACGTGCTCGATCGCAAGGGCCATCTGGTGAACTTCATGTGAGTCATCTGATACCACCCACAGCTCCTGCAGAGGCAGATGAAACTCCTTCAGGTCCAAAAGCTCCTTCACATTGGCCAAGGTAAAAGTGCTCAATTTAGATTCATAGATACACGGCTCTGCAAGCTTCACCA
Organism: Rattus rattus; assembly: GCF_011064425.1. Classification (NCBI taxonomy): domain Eukaryota; kingdom Metazoa; phylum Chordata; class Mammalia; order Rodentia; family Muridae; genus Rattus; species Rattus rattus. The sequence continues at coordinate 78,732,433 of NC_046166.1, read as the reverse complement.
CTGCCTTCAATGCTGCAAAGTCCACATTTGTAACCTGAAATTCAAAATGTGACTCATTTTAATACCCAGGAATCAAAGTGGAAATACACATATAAAATACTATTTATAACCTACTTTTTTATTTTTTTTTTTTTTTTTATTAACTTGGGTATTTCTTATTTACATTTCGATTGTTATTCCCTTTCCCAAGTTTCCGGGCCAACATCCCTAGCCCCTCCCCCCTTCCATATGGGCTTCCCTCCCCATCCTCCCCATTACCGCCTCCCCCAACAATCACGTTCACTGGGGTTCAGTCTTGGCAGGACCGAGGGCTTCCCCTTCCATCGGTGCTCTTACTAGGCTATTCATTGCTACTTATGAGTATAACCTACTTTTTAAAAGTCTGTAACGTGTCAGAGTGCCTTCTAAGGACAAACAAAATAGAAGTGGCTCTTATCCTCAGAATATAATCAAGGAGAAAGCTAAACAGGAGGACTTATGGGAAAGATTGCAGAAAGGAAATTGCCTTCGTGAGACAGTGAAAGATAAACTGTTAAGGTGAAGCAGATCTGGTGGACTTCAGACACTAAAATACAGGTTCAACACCAGCATGAGCCAAAGGAAAGATAAAGGTACACAAGCTCAGTAACCGTCTACTTTCCCTACCCCATGCAAATGACATTTTCCAGTTTTCAAGGACCTAAATTTTTAACATGATAATATTTCAAAGAGAAAGAGGAACAGCATTAGAAATTCAAAAGGCAGTGATAGAAAAACTGAAATGTACAGAGAAAAAGACAGGTAACTCGAGGTCCTTAGCAGTGGGAGGGAAAACAGGCGCTTCCTTCAGCAGGCGAGCCAGGTGGTGCTGGTAACGAGACAAGACCACAGGTTTCACAAGCTTCAAAACCAGTTTTGACTTTCGGTGAAGCAGTGATTCTCTGGAATTTTACTGTTACTCTATATGACCAGGAGGGCACAAGACAGGATTGTTACTTATTTGAAACTGAGCTAAAACTGGAGTCTCATTATGAGGAACAACCATAATAACGAGAGTCTGAACATAGAGAGCAGAAAGGTCTGATGCTGAAAAGCAGGAATGTGCCAGCAGCAGAGGCTCTGATCACACAGAGAAAAGCAGCCCTGTCCTCAGCTGCCAAGAAGCCTAGAGATCCACTGCCCTAAGCCTAAACTCAACAGGGCCATCAACCTCGAGTCACCTCTGTCATCCACGGCTGTGAGTTCTGAAACTTGGACGTCCCAATAGTCTACCTGCATCTCTCCGGCAATCTGATTTATATTTAAGACTTTCTCTTTTTTTTTTTTTTTAAAGATTTATTTATTTATTCTATATAAGCACACTGTAGCTGTCTTCAGACACACCAGAAGAGGGCATCGGATCTCATTACAGATGGTTGTGAGCCACCATGTGTTGCTCCAATATCATTATCATTATCATTATTATTATTATTATTATTATTATTATCATTATATTTTGCTGTCCCTCAGCTTTTTGTCTTCAATACAATATCAGATGTATTTTTATTTTACTTATTTTTAAAAATGGTTAAATTTTTTTTAAAAATAAATATTATTTCACTTCTGACATTCACCTAATTTGTGAACTTTTTCATTAGTGGGTAATTTTTTTTCCCTTTCTTTTATTACACCCCCCCCCTTTGAATTCTGTACTGTAGTTTTAGTAATATTTAATGGTTTTTGTTTAAATAATATTTTAATTTTTATTACTCTCCACATATCGAGGTAACTTAGAACTTTTTCACTCCTGAGGGTTTTCCCCCATTTTTTGTGTTTAATCCCTTGCTCCTTCCTCTTTCCTCCTAACACTTCTCAACCTTTCATCTTTTCATTTATTTAACCTTTCTTCTCTTCTATTTCTTTTTTTCCCAGCCTCTTTCTTTTACCTCATTAATGTATTAAAGACACATTTATCTTAAATAATTTTTAACTTCATAACATATTCTACATGAATTTTCCCATGTCTGGCTTATGGTCATCAGTGATGTATCAGTGGCTTTAATTGATTTTAAGTGTATTTCTATATCTTCTACTTTAGTGTTGCGCTATCAGAACTGTGTTCTACTCACTGAATGTTATTGGGAATTAAAACCTGAAGGAAGGATTTAATTTAATTGAGAATTAAAACCAGGAAGCTGTTCATGTAAAATCTCCAAGTAAAACCAGAGAAGTTTTCTAAACCAACAAGCATGTAAATTCCATCACAAAATATGCAAACAATAGGAAAAAGTAAAGTAACAGGATGCTCCCAAAAATAACACAACTTTTCAACAGCTGAATTCAGATACTGAAATAGGTAAAATACCAAATGAAGATAAAAAATTTTCTGCCATACACTTGTGGTCAAGAATCTAGAAAGAGTTTGGCAAGGCTCAGCAGATAAAGGTACTTCCTGCCAAACCTGACTTCCTGGGGTCAGTCCCCTGAATCTAGAAGGTGAAAGAAAAGAACTGACTTACATATGCTGTCCTCTGATTTCTACATGAATATACAAGTGCACGGGAGCGCGCACACACATGCACGCGCACACAGACACACACACAATTAATAAACATAAAGTATATAAAAATTTTAAATAGAAATAGGAAATACGATCATGAAAATGGAGGAAAATATCTTACTGGAGGCATAAAATAGGGTAAAGGAATCCACTCGATAAGAAAGCAGAAGTCAGAACTAACAGGAAGGGGTTTTTGGGGAGGACAATAAATGAAAACAGCGTATGTCACACATGTATGAGGAGGCCATGCATCATTAAAACTAGCACCTTTAACCCTTAAAAAGTAGTTTAAAATTTATTATTAAAAATGATCAATGACTCCAAGGAGGATTAAAAAGAAAGATTAATTCAATCCAGGACCTGGGAAACAAAGTCAGAAACACAGAAGACAGCTTGGCAAAGTATATTCATAGGAGAATTCAACTTACCTCAACCAACACCTCAAACACATTAGTGTGCCACACTGCCCACCATCCAGATGGTTCAAGGACCTTTTCCAAGAAGCTGACTGTGAATTCCTTTACTTCAGAGGCCTTACAGTCAGCTACAAATTAAATCAGAATTGGAAATGTATAGATGAGAAGTTAATAAATTCATCTCAGAACAACTGACAATCTGTAGACAAGCTACTTGCAAAATAAAACTATACAAAAAGAAATGACTCACCTAAAATGTAATCTTGATAGGCTCTGAATCGCTCATAAAACAGAAGTTCATTTGTTTGGATAATTTGTGGAAAAAGAATTTTTCCTTCTGGCATTAGAGTTTTTACAGTAGCACCTGGATTAGCATGATAGCCACAATCACTGCATGGATCTGTATCCTGGAATAAACCTAAAACAATATAACACAAAGACTCAACTATCTAGTGTAGTGATAATGGGCTATACCACTTTGGCTCTCAGCTGGTGGAACTTGTGCACCTGCCCAGGAGCATTCTGAATTCACGAATGGAAGACACACACACACACACACACACACACACACACACACACACACACACACACACACACACGCGCCAGTTAATTTTAAAATGCCTTGGCTAGCTCAAAGGCTGGGCAGTTCTACTCCTTCCCACAGCTAGCACACATTTCCCTCTTGTAATCCTGGTTTAACACCTTCTAATTCTATATTTTATCTTTGTTGCTTTGGCTCCTTCTGGTCAGCTTCCTTTGCTGCCCAAGCCATTTCTGAGCAGCTCTTTTTGGGGTTCACATTTCTTCTCACCTACATTTCGAATTTTCCTCCTGCAGCTCTAAATCTGATACATCTCCCTCTGAATCATGACAATTCCTCCCTCCCTTTCTTCTAGTTCCTAGCCTGCACAATTTAAAAGTTAGGGTTAAGGCTCTCCACCCAGCCACTGGCTCTTAATTGATCGAAAACTAATTGGGGACAAGGACCTTCAGTGTTTGGACAAGCAGACTGCTGATTAATTCAAAGCATTAGAAATAATCTGCAACATCTAGTTATCAGAAAGTGTTCCTAATCGCAAGTCTATTTAGATAATCCAAACAAAATACAAGGATTTAAGGATAAATGCCCTACTTAAATTCTCATGAGCAGTAATATCACTAGTTTTTAAAGCTTACAAAAAAAATCTCAAAATCTAAATCATACTTGAATTTAGAAATTTTCAGATATTTTTGACAATTTTGGAAGCAACACTAGTTCTCTTTCAAAGCTAGCAGTTATGGTTTTAAAGGATTTTTGTTTTTAATTATTTGTATGGTTTAACCCTGTGTGGGTATGAGTAGGATGCCAAAGCCTAGAGGCATTGGAACTCCCTACACCTAGACTCACAAGCAGCTGTAAGCTGTCCCACATGGATGCTAACTACTGAGCCACCTCTCCAGATCCCAGGATTTTTATTTTTTACTATAATTAGCAGGGTTAGACCAATTATCTTGTAGCTAATTTTTCCTCTAAAACAATCCAATCAATATATATTTTAAAAAGGAACTACAAGGGACTGGGGAGATGGCTCTGCAGTTAAAAACATACTGTTCTTACAGAACACCAGAGTTTAATTTCCAGTACCCATGTGGCAGCTCATAATCTCCAATTCCAGGAAACCCAATGCCCTCTTGTGGCCGAAGCAAGTTGTTACAGGTACAGGGCATAAGTGTTCCTGCTTGAACAGAAGCGTATCCTGGGCCTTAGAAGCCCAGGAATCATACAGCTCTGAGGGGAAAGGTATCCCGGTGGAAGAGTGAGACACAGGGGCCCAGAAACCACACAGCTCTGAGAGGAAGCCTCCTGAGCAGAGATGTGACAGCTCCCAGGACAGGGTATCACTAGCTGAGCTCAGGAGCTCAGGAGCTTCAGTTGCACTCCACTTCTTTAATTCTCTTCATTGCTTCTTGGCTTCTTCCAATAAGAGAGTCACACTAGTCAGCAAATCTCATAAGAGATTTACTGGAGGGTCCACGGTGTGGAGGGACAAATCCAGGGATGGCTGCCTCTGCTCCTAGGAGTAGACAGTAGGGAACTGGAAAAAGGGCAGGGCTTATACAGGAATTCTTAGGAGAGCAGAGCTTTTCAGGGCAGAGATTTCCAGAATTAGGATTAGGATTTGTTGGCTGTTTTGTTGGTTTTTGTTTGTTTGTTTTTGTTTTTGGGAGCTCAGAGACTGGTGGGTTTTTCCTGCCCTGGATTGGTGGCTTTTTTAAAAATCCTCTTTTCCATAAACTGTGCTCATGAATTAGGGTAGGAAGTCTTTCCAGCCACGGCCAGCTTTGGCTGAGGCTCCATCTCTGTGGATCTGCTTAAGGAGGCTAGAAAGGAGATGCTACCACTGTGGGGCAGCTCCTGCGGTTGTATTTCACACAGGCTGAAGGCTGAGGAAGGAAAGAAGATGTGAAGATGTACTGTGAACAGCGCCTCACACTGTTCTGACAGGGGCCACCAGTTTGACAGATTTTGGCTTCTTACAGCAGTGCTGTGGGCTGGAGTGGGAAGGAGGGGCTGGCCACTGCTTTGACAGATTTTGGGCATTGCTTAGGGACTACATATAGTGCACATGATCTCAAACAAACACACACACGTTCACATAAAAATTAATAGATCAATTTCTGAAAACCAGTAATAACAAAGGAACCGCATTGCTATTTCCTTCTCAAAAGGAGTGCTGTGATCTCTTCATTTTCTACACCACAAGTCTGTCAGTGGCCCCTCAAAAAATAGAATGAAATTCTTAAAGGTTTACCTCATGAAGACAACTAGGTAGATTTTTATTTCCAGTTACTCTGTATAAGGCAAGGAATAGAAAATGTAAGCCATTTTAAGTATGAGCTGTGTGTAATTAAGCCTCATAAGCTATGACTGAATACTAGCATATCTAATTCTATTATAAAAAAAAAGTAGGCAAAGTAATTATTAAACAAACAGTGCAAACGGTGGTTCTTAAGACTGGCAGAGTGCATTCTTGAAGCCTTGAGCAAAGTATATGAAATTTTTACTAGATTTTCTTCCCTCCCCTTATTTCCTCCTTCCGTTTCTTCCTTCTTTTCATTTCCATGTCTATCAGGCAACCAGTATTATTAACCAAAGTATACCCAAAGGTCATTGCTTGCTGTAGTGGACATGAGATTCATACAACTGAATATTTGGTTCCCAGTTGGTGGTCCCTTTAGGAAGGATTAGGTCATTGTTGGATGAGGTCTGTCACTGGGGGGTAGGCTTTGAGGTTTGTGCACTCTCAGTCTCTCTCACAACACTGTCATTAGGACAAAACAGCAGCCTATGGAATAGGAAAATATGTTTTCCAACCCTACATCTGACAGAGGGCTAATATCCAAAATATATAAAGAGCTCAAGAAGTTAGACATCAACAAAAACAAACCAAATAACTCAATTAAAAAATGGAGTCAACAGAGGAATCTCTAATGGCCAAGAAACACTTTAAGAAATGTTCAATGTTCTTAGTTATCAGGAAAATGAAAATCAAAACGACTCTGAGATTCTCTTTTACACTCATCCTAATGGCTAAGATCAAAAACTCAAGTGACACCACATGCTGGTGAGGATGCAGAGCACGGGGAACACTCCTCCACTGCTGATAGGCGTGCAAACTTGCACGATTGCTCTGGAAGTAAATTTGGTGATTTCTCAGAAAATTGGCAATAGTTTTACCTTAAGACCCAGCTATACCACTCCTGGGCACAGACACAAAAGGTGCTCCATCATACCACAAGGACAACTGCTCAACTACAGCAGCAGCTTTATAGCCAGTAACTGGAAACAACCCAGATGCCAATCAACCAAAGAATGGATAAAGAAAATGGGGTTCATTTATTCAAATTAACTATTTAACTATTAAACTATTTAACTATTAAAAAGGACACCATGAAATTTTCAGGCAAACAGATAGAACTAAAAAATATTATCCCAGTGAAATAACCCATACCCAAACAGACATGCGTGGTATGTATTCACTTATAAGTGGATATTAGCCATAAAGTACAACATACTCACGATACAATCCACAGACCCAAAGAAGATAAATAACAAGGAGGGCCCAAGGGAGGACACTTGAATCTCATTCAGAATGGAAAATAAAATAATCATTTGTGGTGGATGGAGGGAGGAAAACGGGTGGGAGAGGGGATGGGGAAGGGAAGTGTGTGTGTGGGGAGAATCAGGTGTAGGGAGAGTGGGGCATCTCTAGGATGTACCAGAGGCCTGAGATGGGGAGGCTCCCGAGAGTCTGTGACTCTGGAGACTCACAGCAGTGGGGGATATGGGGCCTAAAATGGCCCCCTCCTGGAGCTAAGCAAGACTCCCAGTGGAGGGATAAAGAAACCTACCCACCCACAAAACTTTTGACCTAAAATTTGTCCTGCCTATAAAAGAAGCGCAGAGACTAAGATGGAGCACAGACTGAGGGAATGGCCAACAAATTACTGGCCCAACTCGAGGCCCATCCCATAATGAAGAACCAATCCCTGACACTTTGATGCTCTGTTATGCTCGAAGACTGGAGCCGGCCATAACTGTCCTCTGAGAGGCTCCACCCATCAACTGACCTAAACAGATACAGAGACCCACAGGCAAACATTAGACAGGGCTCAGGGAGTCTTGTGGAAGAGTTGGGGTAAGAATTGAGGGACTCGGAGTGGATAGGGACTCCACAAGAAGACAACAGAGCCAACTCACCTGGACCCTTGGGGGTTTCCAGACTGAACCACCAACCAAAAGCATGCATGGGCTGGACCTAGGCCTCCTGCACAAGTGCAGCTTGGTCTTCATGTGGGTCACCCAAATGAAGTGGGGGCTGTCCCTGATTCTGTTGCCTGTCTGTGAATCCTGTTCCCCTAACTGGGTGAATGGATGTCCCAGGGCAGAGTGGTCAAGGGAGGCTTCTCCTCCTCAGAGAAGGGAAGATTGGGGAGGGATTTGTATGGATGGGAATGGAAGAAGAGGAGGGAGGGGGGCTGCAACTGGGTTGTAAAATAAATAAATTAAGGGGGTGGACAACTTGGGGAGGAAATGGTTTATTTCATGCATCATTGCACATAACAATTCATAATCAAAAACAGGCAGGAACTAAAGCAGGGCAGGGAGCAGGAGGCAAGAGCTGATGCAGAGGCCATGGAAGGGTGCTGCTTGTTGGCCTGAACATCATGGCTTGCTCAGACTCTTTTCTTAGAGAACCTAGGACCACAAGCTCAGGGATAGCACCATCCATGATTAATTAGGTTGTATCCTCCCCATCAATTACTAATTAAGAAAATGTTCTACAGCCTGACAAGATTTTATGAAGGCATTTTCTCAATATAGGTTCAGACCTTTCAGATACCTCTAGCTGTGTACAGATGACATAACATTAGCCAATACAGTAACCATCACCCCAGAAGATAGTCAATGTCTTAGTTAGGGTCTTACTGCTGGGAACAGACACCATGACCAAGGCAAGTCTTATAAAGACAACATTTAATTGTGGCTGGCTTGCATGTTTGGAAGTTCAGTCCATTATCATCAAGGTAGGAACATGGCAGCATCCAGGTAGGCCTGGTGCAGGAGGAACTGAGAGTTTGAAGGCTGTTAACAGAATACTGACTTCTAGGCAGCTAGGATGAGGGTCTTAAAGCCCAAGCCCATAGTGCCACACCTATTCCAACAAGGCCACACCTTCTAATAGTGCCACTCCCTGGCTGATTATACAAACCATCATATCCAAATTCTACGTTCCAATGTAGAAGCAGCTTCATTAGGTTTTTTAAAAAATAGTAACAGAATAAAATAAATCATAAACCAAAACATTCTTCAAATAGATTGGTGGAGATATAAAAGGAGAGTTACAGCCAGGTAGATAACTTTCAGCTGCTGGCAGCCTTCTTAGTTCTTTGATTGGTAGAAACTAGGGTTTATTACGTTAATGCATTCCAAATGCTTTTCAGCTGTATTTGTCTTTTAAATTAAAATTAAATTAAAAATTTCACAAGAAACAAAGTAGAAAAATAAACTCATCTACGGTAGACATTCATGTTTATATTTACATATTAAGAAATGACTACAAGAAAGCTCTACTTTTCGTGCTGTTCATTAAGTCTCCTTTGACAAACACGTCCCCGGTTTCCCTATCCTTTGGGAAACCATCAAGTAAACTCTGTTTCTCTAAGTTCAGTGTTTTACTGTGACTGTTGTTTTGTTTTGTTTTTATGGAGACAGAGTTTCGTGTAGCCCAGATTGGTCTCCAACTTACTAGGTAACCAAGGATGGCCCTTTATTCCCATTGCTCCTGCTCCTCCCACTCAATGCACCATCACTCCTGACTTGTAAATGCAACTTTTAATATTTCATATATAAAAAAAATTCATATATGACAGTATACAAGTTTAGCCTTATAGCCACTTTAAAACTGACTTGACTCCTCATTTTCACATCAGAAAAACTGGCTGTTTTCTAAGGCAGTAAACTGTATATATGAAACTTTTGGCTGTCCGCACAGTACATTGGTTGCAGAATTAAGTCACACCTGTGATTTCTCACTTCAACCGAACTCTCTTCGTTACACATTATAACTGAATGTGTTCATATAAACTAGCTTTTATAAAAATCACTAGGGTCAGATGTGGTGGCTCATGCCTTTAACCCCGGTACAGGTGGAACTCTGAATGGGAGGGAGGCTGGCCTGGTCTACACAGTGAGTTTCAGATCAGCCAGGTCTATGTATAGCTCCTGACTCAAAACAAAAAAGGAACTGGGGATGTAGCTCAGTGGTAGAGAGCTTTCCTAGCATACGTAAGGACACAGTTTGGCAAATAAAAATTAAAAATGGAATCCCCATGACAAGGTACAAAGAACCTGAGGGTTAGAAAATCTGGGCTATTTCTATTTCTGGATTCTATTCGAACGCGGCTCTGCTGTTATCTGTCCTCGGTGTTTAGGATCAGAGTTCAAGGTTGTTTTTAAAAAGGAGAAATGTAGCACATGATCCCTTAGATGTAGGGGGGGGGGGGACAAACAAACTTGGCTCAGCAAATAGATGAATGCAAAGCTCCCTGGGTCCCTTCCATTTGGGGGAATGTCCGCCCAGACCCAGCCCCTTCTCTCGGGAAGTTGAGTCAAAGGACGGAGGGTGAGAGTGGGGCCAAGCCCGGCGCACCACTCCCCAAGCAGGGACCGCGTCCTAAGGCTGGCCAGGCCCGGCGGCAACCACGGCACAGCCCTTCGGCGCGGGCTGAGGTGCTCACCTTCCTTCCAGGACGCCGGTTCCTCCTCCGCCGCCAACTCAGGTCTCGGTGGAACCATAGCGTCAGGTTCCAGAACTACACCCGCCTGCAAATCATCAGCCATTTCGAATTTACGCGGGCGGCTGTCACAAACCGGAACGCGATGACGACATCGCCAGCGTCCGCACTCGGATAGAGGAGCCTCGTCGGCTTTCAGCAACTGCTCTGACAGTGCGTTAGCGCCACCTATGGGATCGGCGGACTCTTCTGGACCAAGTTCTTCACAGTCTGGTTTAGCCAAAGAGAAGCAAGTTGAATGTTGATATAATTTGGAATTATTTCTCAAAAATCATCAAGGAGAACTTGGATGTTGAGCATAGTAGAAAAGATAATGAAAGCGAAAGGATTAAGATATGCCATATTGATTGACTCTATTTTCTGTTTGCTTAAAGAGTTATTAGACTAGATGGCCTTGGCAACACCTTTAAAATTTCCAGGGCCTTGGCCATCATCCAGAGGTATTAACCGAAGTAATTGGCAAGTTATGTCTAGAATAACTATTTTCTGCTAGCAATGCTTCAAGTTTACTCTAACACTCATTTTACTTTGGTGTACCTTAGTGGGTTTTGCCTTTAAAACTATATAATTCTGAGCTTTGTCACCAGTGACTTTTTAGAGGCTCAAGTCTGCTTTTCAATAAAAGGGACTTAAAAGTCTTAATTGGCCTCATTAGTATGGTTGTCAATTACAATGGATAATTACAAGAAGTAAAAAAAAAGACATAAAAACAAAAACATGTATGTGTTTCAGCCACTGCTAGTGAGTGCTATTGCCATGAAAAAAATTCCCTTCATGACTCAGGAGCTGGCTACTGGATGAAACAGTATTATAATGTTGGCATTAGCAGCTCTGTCACTGTCACCAACAAGAACCAGACACTGGGCAGTTTCAAGTAATGTTATATTTAGATGGGCTGTGGTGGCGCATGCCTTTAATTCGAGTACTCTAGAGGCAGAGGCAGAGACAGAGACAGGAGGTAGGTCTCTAGGAGTTCCAGGCCAGATCGCTCTACAAATCAAATTCCAGTCCAGTTAGGGTGACATGGTAAAAAATTGTCCCAAAATGTTATATTTAGTATGGTAATTGATTAGCTTTTAGTAAATTAAACTGTAACTGTAACAGTATTTACTATGCAAAATACTGCCAGCAACTTTTACCTGCAATATCTTATTTAAACTTCAAAAATCATTCTATGGAGCTGGAAAAATGTTTCAGCTGATGCGATATTCGCTAGGCAAGCATAAGGACATGTTTGGTCCCCAAACCCACATAAAAAACTAGATATGGTAGTAACCATTTGTAATCCCAATGCTGGAAGGATGGTTTGGAGACAGGACCACCCTGGATCTTACTGGCCAGCAAGTCTATACAAATTGGCAAATTTCAGGTTCAGTGAGAGATCTTAGCTCAAAAAATAAGGTGGGGAGCCATAGAAAAAGATAGACCTAAACCTCTGTCGTCTACAAGTATGTCCTCACACTCAAATGAACATGCATGTACCACAGACACATAAATATTTGTAAATTACACATAAATATTTTATAAGTCTTCTTGAATTGGTCTTGTTATCCCCCAGTAATCTGCCCCTTGCTATGTACTCAAGAAGTCTGTTTTCTTTAAAAGAAAAAAAAAGTTCCAATGAGATAAGAAGTAGCAGTACAGACTACTCACTTCACAATGAGGTGCAGAAGTCGTGAAGAACTTGAGTACTTTCTCTAAGCTATCTCAATAGCTTTTGCATGGAATCTTGCTCTGGTGGCTGCTGTTAGTCATCAAGATGTCTGTGTTTGGAGCGACTGATTAAGGCCTGGCATGAAAATTCTAGAGAGTTGTGGTTTTTCCCCTTAGTCTCGTAGACCCTTCTCAGTGGCTCCCAAGAGACAAAGTTTCTTTTGTTCAGCTCATTTTTCTCTCTACATTGCCCTCTTCAGTGCCTTGCCACAAGTTTCTCAGTAGCACCTGAACTTCTTTCTCATCCTCGATGTCACTTCTTGAGTTATGTTGTATGGAAAAAATATATTTTCATTAACAGAAGAAAAGAAAAGAATTGTCAGAATTAAGCCTTTAGTCTTCTGTAGACTAGTCTAATCCAACGTTGTGGGAAGCTGTGCTATTCCAAGGAGAGTTCAGCCTGGAAGAGTGGAAGCATCAACAGCCCACCTCCCAGCATAGTCTGCTCTGTACTGTATAATCTGTTTAAATCCAAATTCTGATATTAGTATTTTATTTCTTATAAAACCTCACAGTATTGTTTTTCTGAAAATTTCCAATGACAAATTCTCACTAGGTGTCCTAGAGTGGCCTGGAATTTGCTGTGTAGTGTAGACTGGCCCTGAACTCATAACCTTCCTGCTGGAATTACAGGTCTACATTACCACACTTAGCCTAGCTTGTCTTATTTTCAGAATAAACTTTTAGCCTTTTAATCACTCTTCTTCAGCTTCATCCTCTGATCTTTTCATACTTTCCATAGACAGATTTTTCTATCCTTGTTTTTAGATGTCTATAGATCTCAGTTCATGAACTTCAAGCACTTTCTATATACAGTCCCTTATTTTCCTCACTTGGGCTCCTGTGTTTAGTAATAGAAAATCCACTAATTCAATTGTAGACAATTCTAGAAAGCTTCTATGACTCAGTTACTTACTTCTCTATTACTATGATAAAACACCATGATCAAGGAAACTGATAAAAGAAAGTGTATAATTTGGTTTATGGTTCAAGAGGATTAGAGTCCTTTATGGATGAGGGAAGGCAAGGCAGCAAGAACAGCTGAGAGCTCACATCTGGAACCTCCTGTGTAAATCAGAGTGCTCTGGAGATGGTGGGAGGCTTTTGAAGCTTCAAAACCTCAAATATATGAGCCTATGGCAGTAATCTGTATTCAAGCCACCACATTCTATTCCCTGGCCCCTATAGGCTTATAGCAATATTATATTGCAAAAATGCATCTAGTTCAGTTTCAAAAGTCCCCACAGTTTATCACAGTTTCAGTTTAAAAGTCCAAAATGCAAATTTTCTTCTGAGCCTCATGGCAATCTTTTAACTGTAATCCCCTGTAAAATCAAAATATAAAAGCAGATCATATACATTCAACATACAGTGGCAGAGACTATATATTGCCATTCAAAAGGGGAGCACAGAGGACATGGTGAGGAAATGCTGGACCAACGTAAGACTGAAAACCAGCAGGGAAATCTCAAAATTCTGCATCTCCGTACATGGTGTCAAAGTGTTTCTCATGTCAGAAAGGGCGTCAGATCCTTTGGAACTGAAGTTAATGATGTTTGTGAACGACCATGTGTGTTCTGAGAATCAAAATGTGTCCTTAGGAAGAGCAGTCAGTGCTCTTGACCATTACTCCATCTCTATATTACACGTTCTAACAGTTATCTTGCTTATTTATTTACTTGCTTATATGCCTTGCTCTACTCCTAAGATTAGGTCATTTGTGAGCATACACTGCAGTACCTAGAGTCTTAGAGTATGGCTAGGGTGGTATGATTGCCTGGTGGGTAGTTTGCTTTGGGATGGGTGAACAAATGAAGAGATTTGCCACTCATCTGCTTGTTCACTGTGATGCCTGTTGCAAAATGTAGGGTCTGTGTGTAGATTATATAGAACTTTATTTATAATAAAACACAAAGGGTGTTTGTAAGTAGGCCTAACGTGGGTAAATACGAATTTAATGTTGTTAACATTTACTCCCTACAGAAAGGATTCTTTCATAATTCTCATGCCATGGGTGTTGTTTCTGGGGACTTCAGCATCCTTCCTCCTGAAATAAAGCATGAATCATGGCTATGAAGGAGTTTACCAAGAAAAGATGAACAAGGGGCAAAGCACCCAGCCGTGCACAGTAGCACACCAATGCTTAGAATTAAGAATTCAGCAAAACTTAAGGAAGAGAAAATAGGTAGGTGGCAGAATCTAAGTCTTCACTTTACACATTATTCCAGTTGCAAGGACACAGCATTTGTGTATCTCATGTCTCGTGCAATATAGTTTGTTTACTTATTCATTGTAACTCATAAACATTCAAATAAGTCTTCTTCACTTTCCGTCCACGACTAGACCTTTCTACTGTGTGCTCACAGCACCTTGTAACATGTTATTCTAGTTCTCAGAACAGAACATCCTAATCACTCTTCGCGTGTACATCGGTATTTCACATAGTAAGTTCCCAGCATGATATGGCTCTTGGGCTAGTTCATCAGCCTTACTTTAAACCACAGCATACACTGTCTACAAAAAGTAATCATTCATGGAAAATACTTGCAACTTGAAATTTCAGATATGAAATTACGTATGTGATCTTCTCCTTTGTGAATGGTGAGAGCAGGTCCACCTGAGTGTGGAACTCCCAACGGTGACTTCAAAGTCATAGGAAGGTGGAGCTGGTGCAATATGTATAGTTGTGTGTTGTTGAACATGTCCTGATTGTGCTGCTTTTGATATCTTAGTTCATGCTCCCATTTAGCACTTGACTTTAGTTTCTGATGTGTGAGTTCCATTTACCTTCTGGTTGCCAACCTCTGCTATTTTCAGCAGAAACACTGGGACAAAAAGTAAATCTGAAGCTTCCCTTTATTAATTAGTGTAATGAGTTTTTTAATTTGCTGTGGTCTTTTGAATGCTTCTTATACTGGTACCAGAAAGATGAAAAAAGCCATACATGTCACTAACTTTTTATTTTCTATGTACCCATTGAAGATAAGAAAAAAATAAATTGTATAGAAATGATACTCTTAGGGTTTTTTTTTTTAATTTAAGAAAGGTTTATTTTCCCCAATAAGAAAGAAAGCCCAATAAAAACCGAAAGACTCTTTTTTGTTAAAGCAAACAAAACAAATATTAAATATGTGATGAAACCGTCATGGTCGTTAAGTGGTAAAATACCCTTTTTACTTTCTTCCTCTCCATACCCGCCCCACACACACTCCGCCCCTCGCCTCCCTGTCTCACCCCACTGGCTTTGAACTCTTGAACTCTTATGGTAGAAAATGATCTTGAATCTGGGATTCGACTCTAATTTCTTTTTTTTTTAAAATTTTTTATTATATATTTCTTTACTTACATTTCAAAGGTTATTCCCCTTCCCGGTTTCCTGTTCGTAAGCCCTCATTCCCTCCTCTCCCCCTCCCCCATACGGGTATTCCCCTCATGCATCCCCCTTATTGCCTTTCCCCATATTCCCCTGCACTGGGGGTCCAACCTTGGCAAGACCAAGGGCTTTCCCTTCCACTGGCACCCCAACAAGGCTATTCTATGCTACATATGCAGTTGGAGCCCTGGGTCAGTCCATGTATAGTCTTTTGGTAGTGGTTAGTCCCTGGAAGCTCTGGTTGGTTGGCATTGTTGTTTTTATGGGGTTGCAAGCTCCTTCAACTCTTTCAATCCTTCCTCTAATTCCCCCAAAGGGGGTCCTAGTCTCAGTTCGGTGGTTTGCTGCTAGTATTGACCTCTGTATTGGACATGCTCTGGATGTGTCTCTCAGGAGAGATCTATATCCAGTCCTTTTCCACATACTTTTTTTTTTTTTTTTGGTTCTTTTTTTCGGAGCTGGGGACCGAACCCAGGGCCTTGCGCTTCCTAGGTAAGCGCTCTACCCCTGAGCTAAATCCCCACCCCCAACTTTTTTTTTTTTTTTTTTTTTTTTTAGCTTCATCAATCTTATCTAGTTTTGGTTGATTATATATATATATATATATCAACATCTCAATCTCACATGTGTATCAGACTCTGAATGGCCATTTCTTGAGTCTCTGCTTTAAACTTTGTTTCCATATCTCCTCCTATGAATATTTTTCCCCCTTTTAAGAAGGAGTGGGAGCATCTGTATTTTGGTCATTCTTCTTCCTGTGGTCTGTAGATTGCATCTTGGGTAATTTGAGCTTTTTGGCTAATATCCACTTATCAATGAGTGCATACCAAGTGTGTTTTTCTGTGATTGAGTAACCTCACTCAGGATGATATTTTCTATGATTCATTCCATTTGCCTATGAATTTCTTGAAGTCACTGTTTTTGATAGCTGAGTAGTACTCCATTGTGTAGATGGACCACATTTTCTGTATCCATTCCTCTGTTGAAGGGCATCTGGGTTCTTTCCAGCTTCTGGCTATTATAAATAAGGCTGCTATGAACATAGTGGAGCACGTGTCTTTGTTGTATGTTGAAGCATCTTTTGGGTATATGCCCAAGAGAGGTATACCTGGGTCCTCAGGTAGTTCAATGTCCAATTTTCTGAGGAACCTGCAGACTGATTTCCAGAGTGGTTGTACCAGTTTGCCATCCCACCAACAATGGAGGAGTGTTCCTCTTTCTCCATATCCTTGCCAGCATCTGCTGTCACCTGAGGTTTTTTATCTTAGCTATTCCGACTGGTGTGAGGTGGAATCTCAGGGTTGTTTTGATTTGCATTTCCCTAATGACTAAGGATGTTGAACATTTCTTTAGGTGCTTTTTGGCCATTCGATAATCCTCAGCTGAAAATGTTTTGTTTAGCTCTGTACCCCATTTTTAATAGGGTGATTTGGCTCTCTGGAGTCTAACTTCTTGAGTTATTTGTATATTTTGGTTATTAGCCCTCTATCAGATGTAGGATTGGTAAAGATCTTTTCCCAATCTGTTGGTTGCTGTTTTATACTAATACTGAAGAAAAGGTCATACTGAAAGACCCTCAGTGAGAATCTTCCCTCGGGAAGGAGATCCCCAAGCCCAATGACCAGGCCGAGACCACTGGATGCAGTCAGCAAGAGGGTTTATTGTCCGGATACACAGGTACCTGAGGGCATCTCAGTCAGCTCGGAAGGACTGGCATGCCCAGCAGAACCAGGGACGGGTTTTTATAGGGTTCTGGGGAGCAGAAGCAGGCATACAGAAGCAGATGCATGGTTACAGGGACTTGATTGGTGGATTTGAATGAGGCACGGATGCATGGTTACACTCAATTGGCTATTTCAAACATATTCAAATGAGATTAAAACACAGCAAAAGAGTACGTGCAGGCTGGGGTGTCTGGAATGTCAGGGGCTAGGGGCTTATCCCTTCCTGCCAGATGGCCTATGAGTCAGTTCCGATACCTCGGGCTGGTTCTGCATTCCTTCTTCCTTATCTTTGTGGTCTGTCAGTTTTAACGGCGGGGCAGACCCCACAGGGCCTGGGTGTGTCTGGACCTGCCCCGGCCTGTTTCAGCTCTGAGTCTGTGAATCTTAAGACTTACTTTTTACTTTTATAGTTGTGGACCTTAAGCTCGTATAATTTTCCTTTTAAGGGGGGATCGTTCAATACAGAGGTTGTCCTACCTGGGGATCTATCCCATATGTAGCCACCAAATGCAGCCACTATAGCTGATGCCAAGAAGTGCTTGCCGACAGGAATCTGATACGGGTGTCCCCTGAGAGGTTCTGCCAGAGCCTTACTGATACAGATGATTATGCTTGCAGCTATCCATTGGATTACTATGGGACCCCAGTGGAGGAGTTAGAGAAAAGACTGAAGGGGCTGAAGGGGTTTGCAACCCCATAGGAAGAACAACAATACCAACCAACCAGATCCCACCAGAACTCCCAGGGACCAAACCACCAAAAGTTACCAGAATTGTATCTTTTATGTTGACCTTTGACCATTTATTAATCTGCAAATCCTTTAATATTTATTTAAAATGTCTGAAGGCATTTTTCAAAAGTACATGGCACTATTCACTAGAAGATTCAGATGAATGACAGCCTCTTACTTAACGGAGTGGTTTACACTTTTAAGTTTTGCTGAGAGGTTTTCATGGTAGCCCTTAAATGGAAGTGTAGACTCACTTGTCATAGCTGTTTGATAACTAGCATTCTTTTCTCTCTGTGTGTGTGTGCTTCTGTGCTCTGACCCTTTCAGTTTCTATTGTTCCTATTGACCTTAAAGGTAGGGAAGAGTCTAGCAGCAGAGACGTCACTGCTGAATTCTCACAAAAAGCGCCACTGAAATGTGGCAGAATCTTGCTAATTTTCACTATGCACTTGAATTCCTTTTCACCCCCAAGAGATCAAGAATACCTGGTAAGTTTTAAATCATTATCAGTAAATATCAATAGCTGCAAAACAATACTGACTTTTTTACATAAAACGTTTTGGTTCTCTGCTCCTCCCTGTTCCAGAGACAACTGCATCTTCTGGTGCAGTGCCAGACAAGATGGTGAAGGTCGTTGTGAACGTATTTGGCCGTATTGGGTGCCTGGTTACCAGGGCTGCCTTCTGCTCTGCATCTGGCAGAGTGGAGATTGTTGCCATCAACAACCCTTTCACTGACCTCAGCTTCATGGTCTACATGTTCCAGGATGACTCTACCCATTGCAAATCAATGGCACAGTCAAGGCTGAAAATGGGAAGCCATCACCATCTTCCAGGAGTGAGATCCCGCTAACATCAAGTGGGGTGATGCTGGTGCTGAGTATGTGGAGTCTACTGGCATCTTCACCACCATGAAGAAAACTGGGATGCACCTGAAGGTTGGGGCCAAAAGGTTCATCGTCTCCACCCCTTCGCCCATGTTTGTGATGGGTGTGGACCACAAGAAATAGTCAACTCACTCAAGACTGTAAGCAATGCATCCTGCACCACCAATTGCTGGCCAAGGTCATCCATGACAACTTTGGCATCGTGGAAGGGCTCATGGCCACAGTCCATGCCATCACTGCAACTCCAAACACTGTGGATGACCCCTCTGGAAAGCTGTAGCATGGTGGCCATGGGGTAGCCCAGAACATCATCTCTGCACCCATTGGTGCTGCCAAGCCTATGGGTAAGATCATCCCAGAGCTGAATGGGAAGCTCAATGGCATGGTCTTCTGTGTTCCTACCCCTAATGTATCGGTTGTGGATCTGACTAGAAGGTGACCCCAAATGGCTGTAACAAGCAGTTTTTATACTTTTTAGTGGTACAGGTTCCATCAGCAAGGTTACAGTTTAAACTTATATGGCATGCTTTGAGCTTTATCTGGGACCAGAGGGGCATGTGAATATCAGTCAGTACATTCTGCAGATTTTCAAGAATATCCTGTCCCTGCTTTTCCTGGGAATTGTGGGTGGAGAATGGAACTTGGCCTAGCCTTGACCCGAGGCACGAAGCTGGTACTTGGCCTAATCTTGACCTGAAGCAGTGGGTGTAAAACTGGCAAAAGGCCCTAGGGTCTCCATAACCTACCTACTTTCTGTCAGCCCAAGCCTCTTAATAGCTCTTACACTTCAGTGAGAAATAGGGTCCTTCAGAAAGAATGAATAAAAATTATTTTTTGAACTGTGTACTGCCAAGTCCTGCTTGACCATGTGGAAGGGGTGGTGCAACATGGTTTCCTGCTCCTTCAACAGGCAGCAGGGCATGTTACTCCACCAGTATTGACAGTTGCTGGGTATGAGGCTTGTTTGTGGTGTGTGTGTGTGTGTGTGTGTGTGTGTGTGTGTGTGTGTGGTGTGTACTTTTTCTTTATGTTCCTCCTTCAGGAAATATTCTCCCCGAGGAGGTTATCTGGGAATGTTCTCCTGGTCAAGTTTAATGACTCCATGATAATTTGAAGCAGCCTGAGTCTGGGATATGGAGTGTGTCTATGTCCTTAACAAAAATGGTAAACACTGAGACTTTCAGGGTAGCCTTTAAGGCTGTGGAAAAGAATTCTGAGAACATGGGTTTAACTATGCAAAATATAAGAATGCAATCTGAATTATATGAGGAGTTCCATGGACCTAAAAGAACAAAGGCACCATTAGACGGCTTATCAGAAAGATACTAAGGAGGGAGATAAAGAGATTTAGGGAGGTGATTGCAGGGCAAGATCCCTCCCAACTAAGTTTATTGTCTATGCTTACTTGGCAGGCAGATCTCTGAATTCATTTGCAATGTTAAAAAACATGTGCTTGTACTCAGGAGGTCTTGGAATGCTGATTTGTGGGTTAATCAAATACCTGGAGTAAATGACCAAATTGATATGTGAATAAAAGATTCTCCGCCTGGGTCTCTGAGAGCAGAGCTATCTGGAGAGCTGTCTGGAGAACTCTACAGAAAGCTGTCTCAAGCAGAGGGTTGTCTAAAAAAGCTGTCTTGAGAAGATCACAGGCCATCAGCTTGTACCCTCTGATTGACTTCAAGTCCTTTTTGCTCCATCCTCAAACATCCCTTCTCTCAGGAACCCCTCTCCAAGTTGAGGCTGGTCCTTGACAGCGTACTAGAAGTTCATTGTTGGGACTACTGCCTTCCCTGCAAGCCTCACAGCTGACAGGGAAATGATTCATATGAGGTGAAGTACCATTTCAGTGGTACGGGTTTGAAACTTATAGAGTTTCATGTCCAGAATTTGCACATTTAAGTACAATAAAACTTTAGAAAAATCTTTCCACACGAAAATCATTAAAACAACGCTTTAGGCACAGCTATGTCAACCCCCTTAGCAAAGTAGCAGGGCACCTCTGAGCTTTACTATAAGAATGAGTTCTATTGATTACTAAACAGGGCTCAGGGCAAGGCCTCATGAGGAAGGATTTGTAATAAGCATAGAGATAGATTCTATTGATGAAGGATGCGAAGTACACAGAACCCTTTTCATGAGAATGATTTCTATTCATTCATTCATAAGCTCAGGATAAAGTTTTAACCAATGCTCAGGATATTGGGGGATTCAGGAAGGCTGGCTCCTTAGAATAACAAAAAGATCACCAGATTGTGAGACAACATCCACCCTAGCTGTCCAGGTAACCAGGCAGCAGTCACTTTTTTGCCTTTGAAGAAAATAGACCCATATGTTTAACAAATCTGGTTCCTTCAGTGTGTTCCTTAAGCTGTGCCTTCTACAATTGTGCCCCGGCCTGCGGGGGTTCAGGGGAGACCGGGGAGGGGACTAAAGAATGGGGGACAGGAGGTGCGAAGAAGGAGAGTAAGGTCTGACCAAGCTCTCTACCGGGAGTTCCCAAGGCAGGTTCCGGAAATATACATCCCAATTCCGTGGCTGCTTAAGCCAGCTGTCCCTGTGGTAACTTTTCTGACACCCCCTGCTTAAAACCCAAAAGGTCAGGATTGTGAGGCCCCGCTTTCAAGGTCTGTATTCGAACCGAAAATCAAGAGCTTTTGCTCTTCTGCTCCACGGGAGGTTTCTGTCCTCCCTGAGCTCGCCTTAGGACACCTGCGTTACCATCTGACAGGTGTAGGTCAATCTCCCCACCTGGCACTGTCCCGGGCGGGTCGCGTCCGCGCGTGCAGACGGGCGCTTGGCACCAGGAGCGAGAGCCCCTTTGGGTTCCCTTCCGCCGCCGCCTCACCCGGTCAGTGAGAGTAGTGAGCGGTATTTCATCAGCGGCCGGCGAGGCCAGCGGACCCTGCCCGACCCCTCGCGGAGAACCGGGGGACGCAGGGTCTGGCAGGAAGATGGAGACAGAATCGCAGACTGAAGGAGCTCGAGAATGGCACTGGAGGGCCTCCCCCCACCCCCATCAAGCTCTCAAATTTGATTTCCCTGCAGTGACTTTTAAAGACAAGCAAGCCAGAAGGCCATGCAGGGCCCAAGACCAATTCCACTACTGACACCACCCTCTCATTGTTCTTTAGGTTCCTATATAACCCTAAACCTCAAATTTCAGGTGTGTTGATAAGAACAGATAACTGGCTTGGTTTCTCAGACGGTGTAAGTGGGCTTTGAAACATTCCTGAGACAGAGGGTGTGTAAGCGGGCTCGGCTCCCGGCACAATTGTATGATAATATTAATATTTTGAAGTAAAATGCTCGAATCTTAACTATAAACGTAACACCATTTTCTAGTTCACCAATCTTTTAAATGTTCAATTTCATTTTCAACAATGAATCATAACTTCTGAGGAATGAATTCTTTGCAAATTATATTTATAGCATAGTGACCTCCTTTATAGAATACAGCGAAACTCTGAGTCTTATAGGATCCAGGAATTCCCACCAGATTGTATGGGTATTTCTATCATAATACAGTTAAAAGATTCTTATGATCAATCTTGTGGTGCTATTGTCTTCTGATTTAAATAAGTAGCTAATACTGTTTTAAAAATTATTTCATATGTTTGGGTGTTTTGTCTGTATGTATATCTGTGCACCACCTGCATGCTTGGTGCCTATGGAGGTCAGAGGAGAGCATTGGAGTCCACAAAACTGGAGTTACAGATGGTTGTGAGCTGCTCTGTGGGTTCTAAGAATTGAACTCAGGTTCTCTGAAAGAGCAGCCAGTGCTCTTAACTGCTGAGCCATCTCTCCAACGCCAATGACTATTACTTAAAAGTGATTACCTCAAAATCTTGCCTAGAAGTTCATACGGAAAAAGAAGCTATGTTTTGAGATGAAGTAACTGTGAATACTTTAAATGTCCCTCATGTTAGATCCAGACAAATTACTGTTTTTCCTTATAAAGATTTCTTTATAAGGTAGTTTAAAGGAAATTTGAATATTTAATCAGTTTTCCCTTAAAGATTATATTCTTTATACAAATTATTTCAAGAGTCAATTTCAGTGTATTCTGTTTGCATAATATAAATTGTTGTAATTTTATGAGGTTGTTTCTTCTAGAATATTTATGTGCAAAAGAATAGCTGAACATGGTAGCCCATGCCTTTAATCCCAGCACTTGGGAGGCACAGAGAAGCCCTGTCTCAGAGGAAACAAACAAAAATAGATTATATGAAAGGGTTTTGTAATAAAAGAGCATCTTGGTAACAAGGACCAGGGAATGCCACAAAAATCATACCATGCAACAGATACGCAAGAAATGTATCTCAGGTGTGTGTGCAAAATGGCTGCCTGTGAGCTGGAATGGAAAGCAGAGTCACTGAAGGTGAGAAGGAACCTGGTTCCATAACGTGGGTAGTTCTTAGTTAACCAACAATGTCAAGAGTAAACATTACTAATGAAAATTTACTTATCGTCATAATGTTTTCTATAGGACACAAATCACCTTCCATAAATACTTTTATTAATTATTTACTTTTACATGTATACATGTGTTGTATGCACGGATGTATATATGTAAGAATGCATGCGTGTGTGTGTGTGTGTGTGTGTGTGTGTGTGTGTGTGTGTGTACCTGTATGTGGAGGCCAAAGATTCAAAGTTGGTATCAGATATTTTCCTGGATGATTGTCTACTCATTTTACTGAGGAAAGTTCTCATGCTGAACCTAGAATTCACTGACAGATAATCTGGAAATATAGTTTGCCCTGGAGATCCACTGTGTCTGCTTCTTGAGCACTGGGTTTGCAGGTAAGCCACCATGTTATGTTTACATAGATTCTAGGGAACCAAACTCTGGTTCTCATGCAACGACTTTATCCACTGTTCTATCACCCTAGCCTATTTTTTTCAAATGGCCGTATATGCTGAATACAGTTGTGCTCTGTTAGAGTCTGTAAGCAATCAATAATGGTTAGAGTTGCTTAATAAATTATCTTTGAAGATATTTATCTTGGGAGTTTAATTTTCAATTATAATAGAACATTCATATGTGTTGTTAAAATTTCATTTTCTTGTGGAAGTAAAGTTTCATCCTTATCAAAAGGAAATGGTAAATTCTGTTTATTCAGAAATAGTGAAAAGTCAGAGATGCTGGCTGTTACACAATTGTTAGACAACAGTATTAATGTGATCAATTACCTTATAAAATAATGTGCAAAGTCAGAGACATCAGACTTCAACGTAGATATTCATCAGTAAAGTTTTTATAACAAAGACTAGAGCTCTTAGAGACTCTCCTGGGGTTTGTTGTGCTCTAACATCTATTAATCCCTGGTACCTTAGGAGACTTGTCAAAGGAGTATTACCTTTATAAAGAGTAGGCAAGGAGGCTCAAGAGGAGAAATTCAGTTAAAGGGCAAGGAAGCAATTAATGTCTCTGGTTTTTCCTAGTAAATGCTGCCACTCTCACCCCATCAGTTTCAGTAAATCAAAAGCATATAGTGAGATAAAAGTTAAAGTTAAAATAAAACACATTACCAGCATAATTTGGTTCTTGGATGTAATGCTTATGATTGCTTAAGGAGACTGTCAGTGAAATGTATCGGCAGACACTGCTCTTGATGAAGAACAACCATTGTTCACTCTGCTTTCTCTGCATCTCTGAGAGCCAATGTTTGTGGGAGAAAGAAAGTAGGCATTAGAAAGTTATACCTGGTTCCAAAATAACAACATAAAGATACCCAATTATAGACAGCACAGGGGCATAGAAATATCTTTTGTTCCTAATAATCAGAAGTCATAAAATATATACTACTATATATTACCAAGTCTTGGCGTTGAACTGTGAAATTGTGATAGAAATCTTATAGTCCATCACCAATCTTTCTTTTTATCCAGTTGAACCAAGTGATGACTTTTAAGACATGGTTTTTAACAATATTTAAGTTATAATCTGCTTCATTTAGAAATAGACGGTGGTATCAACGTAAGTAAAATACAAAGAGATGGTGAGACCCTTATGATGAAATGTTAGGTTAAACATTTATGAGGTACTTTAGTTATGAGGTACTTTTTATTTTTGTAATTGATGGTAGGAGTAGTGTGAACATGATACAGTGGGGGAGTCTGTTCTCTCCTTCCATGCGGGTTCTAGCAAGCACCTTTACTTACTTAGCCTATTTCTGTCCCTGTCAAGTATTTTTAAGTAGTTTACTGGTTTATTTCATCCAAAGTCAATGAATAATTAACAGTACCTTGAATTGAGAAGGGCAGAATTTCTATCATGTTTTGCTTTTTGTGTGACTTAAAATATTTTTTATTATTTTCTGTAATCAAGCAAAATACTGTTTCTTTATGACATTTTCACACATGCACAATTTTCTGCACATACTCATCTTTTCTTGTCTTTCTTTTCTACCCCTTTTCCCCTTCCATCCACACAAATAGTTCCATGCCTGCATTTTAAAATCTAGATACCATATTTAAAAAGAACACACAATATTTGCCTTTCTTTCCATTCCTCTCTTCATTTCCACTTCCACCAACTCCTTCTCCCTTCCTCACTGTTTCCATTCTATTTTTGAATCTAAGAAATCTAGATAAATCTTGATTAAATCTTAAGTCTAGAGTCCTCCTATGAGGAATAAAATATACCTGTGGTCCTGGCTAATTTCACTTAGCATGTTAAAACTAAGCCTTATTTTTCCTTTCAGAGGCCAGAGAAGATGATGATAACAAGCAAATAGTCAAAGAGATCATGGCAAGATGGTTTATTTAGACTCTGATAACAACAGTTTCCCGGAAATATTTTCACTTTGCTGGTCATAAGATTTGGATTATTGAACACAAAGATTGTTAGGGTGCTGTGGTTTGGCCATTAGTATAATTTCTTATAAACTTGTTGCACTCAATTACTTTCCAGTTTTATTCATTGCCATATTTTACTTAGAAGAAGGAAACAGATTGCAAGCTTCTACTTTGTGGCCTCAGACAACACTGAAATTTAGATATAAATTACTTCTGCTTTCCGGTGTATTATGACCTGGGCTTATGTATAACTCCTTAATGGTTTAAAACAGACTTTATTAAGAAACTACCAATGTTTAACACCCCCCCTCTCTCTTCATCTTCTCTCATACATTACATCCCTACTGTAGTTTTCCCCAACCCTCCACTCTTTCCAGTCCCCTCCCCTCTCCTCTTCCCCTGATTTTCTTCTCCATTTCCCTTCAAATAAAGTAGAGCAGGCCTTCCAGGAGTACCAACCAAACATGGCTTAGCAAGTTATAATAGAACTAGGCACAGACCCTCATATCAAGGCTGGACAAGGCAACCCAGGAAGAAAGATCCCCAAATGGAGACAAGAGAGTCAGAGACATCCTTTTCTTTTACTGTTGAGAGTCCTACAAGAACATCTAACTAAATAACTAACTCACATGCAGAAGACCTAGCTCAGACCCATGCAGGTTCCTGGTTGCTGCTTCTGTCTCTGTGAACACCTATGAGCCCTGAATGTTAACATCATCTTTCCTGGTTTCTTTCCAGAATTTTCTGGGTAAGTATTTTTAAATATTCCTATTATAAACTTATAATCCTAGGTAGATTGTGAACCTAATTATCCTTCTAGAGAATATGTGTGAAATGCCAGTCCTAAAGGATCTATTAGTGCCAATTTTGATGTACTTTAAATTTTAGCACTGTTTCTATGTGCCAAGTGGCTCTGGATTCCTTTGGAGTTTTGTAGTCCAATGCTTTTATAAATATGCACCTATAGAATTGGAAAGAGTATTAGAAATCACGTGGAATTCAGAAGGAACACCCATTCAGAGCCTGCCCCACATGTGGCCCATACATATACAGCCATCCAATTAGACAAGATGGATGAAGCAAAGAAGTGCAGGCCGACAGGAGCCGGATGTAGATCACTCCTGAGAGACACAGCCAGAATACAGCAAATACAGAGGCGAATGCCAGCAGCAAACCACTGACCTGAGAACGGGACCCCCATCTAGTGTGTCAGCAGTCCTGGGAGACCAGCTTTCTCCTAGTGTGATCTGGTTACAGAAAGCTGTGGCACAGGTCTAGCTCCAGGCGTATGTGGAAACTGGAAGGGTCCTGTCCCAGACTGCTCCTCAGTTCAGAGGGGCTCTGAGAGGTTTCCTTTTGGGCCAGAAGTGTGAGCTGAAGTGTTGGTCTCATCTGTGCTCTTGGGTGTCTCAGCACTTCTGAAAAACCAGCTCTCTGTCTGAGAGATCTGTGTACAGAGAATTGTGGCGACTAGCCTGAATATTAAGTTGTACAAAGTTATGAAGAAAATCATAGGGTTGCATAGTGTATAATGTAAATCATAGTGAATGAAGACACAGGAACACCAGGCAATTTCCAGCAGATCATTACACACACACATAAAACACACAAACACTCTGAACTCCCCTTATCTTAGGCAAATACTTTACACACATAAAATAGATGCATTTACCATTAGATTTACCATCTAATTTACCAAATAGATGCAAATTACCATTTACCATGCATTTACCAAATAGATGCAAGTTACCATTAGGGTAACTTGTTACCAAATCTGTTTACTCAGCCCTCTAATTTCATGCTAACACAAACTTTTAACAACAGTATGCCATCATTGCAAAATGATAAATTTCAATACAATGTCTCTAACGGAATGCTATTTTGTTTCATTTTTAAAAAGTAGCCAAATTATCCTTGAACTTGAAATCTTCTTAGCCCAGTGTCACAAATGCTAGGTATGTACCACCACACCCATCTATTTTGTTAATTCTTTTATATGTAGATGTATCTTTAAAAATAAAGATCAAACTACAGATAATTTACAAATAAATCTGAAAAGACAGATACGTGATGTAATGGTCAGTGCTGTGTGACTGTGGTTCTTACTATGCCATCCTAGAGGTGGTCATTTCTGCCTGGCAGCTTGGACCATTCAGCTTGACCATTGAATCAACCAAGTGTATGGATCTGATGTTATGGGCAAGAACATTTCCCTCTAACAGGAGGGAAAAGTGTGAAAACAACATAAGAATAGCTGAGATTCTGGACCCATTATGGTTTTTTAAAATTACTTTTATTATTGTTTTTTAAGCCAAGTAAATACTGTTTTATAGAAATGGAAATGAGTGTAAAAACTTTGGGTTGGAAGAACATGATATTTAAGTTTATAATTTTAAATAAGCAGACATATGGTTTATTTTAAAGTTTAAATATCTTCTAATAAACACAGATAGACCTAGATATTTCAAATCCTTTTGCCTGTTTTTATGTGGCCCTTGGAGATTAAAGTTTAAGGTAAAAAAAATCAGTGTGGAAGAGTAAAGAATTAGGACTTTGTGCCACATGATTGCCTTGATTGTGTTGGTTGACAACATACTGCAATGTACTCAGTTGGGCTGTCATGTCTTGGTGACGCTTGCTCCTCCAAGGTCAGCTCTGCTGTCTTGGATGAATATTGTCATGGGCAAACATATCTGCGATTATCTCCCAGGCTCTGCCCTTAAGTTAGGATGCAGATTTACTATACTGTGACTCTTGGTGCCTAAGATTTCTTAGGACTACTTCTCAATACTTTCCTGTTTGCATGGATCTTTGTACTTTTCATGTTCATTTAATATTTAGCATACACAGGGCAGTAATAATATTACACAGATAAGAACAAAGGCTCAGCTGCACAGCTACAGGGTGAAATGTAGAAACAGTCACACCCAGGTCTGTTTGAGTACAGAGTCTGAACTTATAACTACAGTACTGTCTTTATGCACTAAGAAAAATTAGTATCAAACACTATTTTAAACAACTTAAGTTAGTTCTTCAAAAGAAAATAGATATTTAGAATAGGATAGAATAACAAATGTGTTAGAAAAAAAAACACCTGTTTCTCTTAACACTTTCCCTAGACTTTCTACCCATGGAAGAAGACCTCAGGGAAGGCCAGGGCAGGAAGTGCATGTCAGTACATTGGAAGGGGTGAGGGTTGTATCTTAGGCAGGAAGCATAGCCATGCAGGAGCATCAAGCTATAGAGGCAGGCCCATCCTCTTGAAGAAACATCAAAGGTGCATGCCAGAGGGGCAGGCAGCAAGATTGGTGAGGTTTGAAGTAGGAGAGGCGCTGGGGAAATGAATCAAGGAAATTCTATGCTGTGGGACAGGATACCCAGATACAGGTTATGTGGAGACTGTTTAGGTGTAAATGTGTCTTTTATTTCCTCTGATGAAGGGATGAGATGATCCCAGAGCATTTCCTTCTCTGTTCTAATATTCCCAGGCTTAGGCCTGGAGGCTTCTAGTCTCTGTACAATCTAATCTTCTGTAAATCTACACCTTGAAGGCCTTAGCTTCTACCCTGTCTGCTAACCTAGGCCTAGAATGTTTCAGCTTCCCAGATTTACTGCTAAATAAATTCACACTTTTCAGCTCTTTCTGAACTCTGGCTGGCTGACTGGTTAACTCAGCTGTTTTGGCTTAAAATCCTTTCCAATCTGACTGGTTCAAATTGGCTTCTTTAAGCTTTTAACTGATTTGCTTTGCTTGGAAAATCTCTCTGAACTCCACGAACTGAACTGCTCTGAACTAACCTGAGCTTAATGGCACTCAACTGAACTGCACCAAACTGACTGGAAGGACTGACCTGTACTGAACTGCCTATCTCCCTCTCCCTCTCTTTCCTGTCTGTTCTCATGAGTGTTGGGCATAGCTTATCTCTGACTTGTTCTGTCAAATATTTCCCTGATTCATCGCTTTGTCTGTCTCTCAATCAGAAGTCATTGTTTGGGATCAAAGGTACGTACTAAGGGTATGTCTGAAGGTGTTGGTCGTGTCTGCATTCCACCCAGAGGGGTTAAAGGTGTTGGTTGTGTCTGCATTGCGGCCAGATCATATCTTTGGATGTGATCCCTTGTCAGAGCAGCCATGTTGCTGGATTGAAGTTTGTCTACAAGTTTGTGATGTGAGATCATTGATTAAGCTGTGCAGTTATGGGTTAAATTATGCAGCCATTGCTTAGACTGAATCGTCATTGGATGGGCTGTTGTTATGGAGAAGTAAAGACAAGAATGAAGGCCAGTAGCAAAGGTGGAGAGGTGCAGAACAGGCACAGTCTCAGGTAACCCACTTAGTGTCAAACTTTAAATGGCCTGTTTCATGGTGGTTCTGATTAGAGTAAGGCATTTGGGTTGCCAAATATTCCTATAGCTATCTTGGGAAGAATAGTTTGAAGACAGTGATGGTTGTGAGCTGTCTGCCTGGTGATAAAGTCATTTTTAACTTATGTTCATCACTATGTCTGCCACAGAATTTCAGGTTCCTGAAAATATTTTGGCTTTTTCCTTCACTGAAATGGAGAATTACTAGATGCTTCTATGTAGAGGGGTAGAATAATGTTATTGCTTGCAAGGATTGCTCATTCTGGTTTTCTGAGAATGGGATGTCAGAGTTAAGGGACAATCTGGGAGCTTTAGTATCCATGAAGCAGAGGACAGCGAGGCATTTACAAGGGGAGGGGGAGATTGGGCAGCCCCAGCTGTACCCTGAAACCAGAGGCAGCAGGTAGAGTCTGGAATACGAGCAAGAAAGTCAGGGCTGACTGAAATTTTCCTGAGAGCTATGAGTGCATAAACTCAGCCATTTGCTCAGAGATATCTTGTGAAGTTCCCTCCTAGAGCAAGAGAGAGTAAAAGGACAGGGACACAAGAGATTCACTGGCATTAGGGGCCAAACATAGGCACATTTTCAGAATGTTCTGAGGTTATATCTCTTCCTCAGGTATAGTAGTATACATGGATTATGAAAAATGTAGGTTTAATGTCACAGCTTCTAGAATCTGTTTCTACAGTTGCAAATTCCTTTAAATTATTTGTGCAGAATCTAGAGGTCTGAATATCATAATCCTGGTAGCAAGGATATTGGTGTAATAAGTGGAGGGGAAAAAACAAAACAAAACAAAAGAAAAAAACCCCTAAAACTCACCCAATTCTTTTGTTAAAAATGTCTTTGAATATCACTGTGAAGTTATTTTTAAGTAGAGCATATAAAGTGTCCTTTCAAAGACTGTTGGGACCAAACCAACCATGTGGTTCTTTAATGTTCTTCTTTCTCTTGTGCCACCCTGTCAAACACAACTGTTCCATCTCCATTGTCTTATTCTGTTTATAGATTTCACTTGAGAATTCTAACACCATCCCCACATACGATGTTTCTTCCCTTTCAGTTTACTCTGTGTTTGATCTTTCTCTCTCTCTCTCTCTCTCTTTCTTTCTTTCTTTCTTTCTTTCTTTCTTTCTTTCTTTCTTTCTTTCTTTCTTTCTTTCTTTCCTTCCTTCCTTCTCCCTCCTCCCTCCCCCTGTCCCCCTTTTTCTATCTCTGCAGCTTCTGTTTTCCTATGTTTAATTTCACAGCAATTCAGTTTCAAAAGATGAAACTTGATGAAGCCTTTTCTACCACACAATTCTTCTTTTAAAAGTGGATAGAAATTGATTTGTTGGCTTCAACCCAAACAACTCACCTGTGAAGTTTTGCCCCTTTTCTTTTGGCTTTTAGGCAAGTGAAGTTATGTTTAAAAGAACTTGATCCAATTTTTGCAGCAGCTTTCTGGATTTCCAATTCAATAGAGTTATGGTTGTCAAGGTTTTATTTATTTATTATTATTATTGGATTTTTAAATTTACATTTCAAAGGTTATCCCCTTTCCTGTTTTCCTGTCCACAACCCACTTATCCCATCTTCTATGAGGGTGTTCCTCACCCATCCACCCACCCCTTCCCACCTCCCAGCCCTGACATTCCCCTAAATTGGGGGGTGGAGCCATGGCAGGACCAAGGGCTTCTCTTCCCATTGGTGCCCACAAGGCCATCCTCTACTACATATGCAGTTGGAGCCATGGGTCTGTCCATGTGAACTCTTTGGATGGTGGTTTAGTCCCTGGGAGCTCTAGTTGGTTGGTATTGTTGTTCTTATGGGGTTGGAAGCCCCTTCAGCTCCTTCAATCCTTTCTCTAACTCCTCCAATGGGGACCCTGTTCTCAGTTCAATGGTTGGCTGCGAGCATTCCCCTCTGTATTTGTCATGCACTGGCAGAGCCTCTCAGGAGACAGCTATATCAGGTTCCTGTCAGATGTACTTCTTGGCATCAGCAATATTGTCTGGATTTGGTAGCTGTATGTATATGGGCTGGATCCCCAGGTGGAGCAGCCTCAGAATGGCCATTCCTTCCGTCTCTGCTCTAAACTTTGTCTCCATATCTCCTCCTAAAAATATTTTTGTTCCCCCTTCTAAGAAGGACTGAAGCATCCACACTTTGGCCTTCTTTCTTCTTGAGCTTCACGTGGTCTGTAAATTATATCTTGGGTAATCTAGGCTTTGGGGCTAATATACACGTATCATTGAGTGTATACCATGTGTTGGTTTTTTTGTATTTTTTTTTTTTTTGTGATTGGGCTTACCTCACTCAGGATGATATTTTCTAGTTCCATCCATTTGCCTATGAATTTCATGAAGTCATTGTTTTTGATAGCTGAGTAGTATTCCATTGTGTAAATGTACCACATTTTCTGTATCCATTCCTCTATTGAGAGACATCTGGGTTCTTTCCAGCTTCTGGCTATTATAAATAAGGTGGCTATGAACATAGTGGAGCACGTGTCCTTGTTATAGGTTGGAGCATCTTTTGGGTATATGCCCAAGAGAGGTATAGCTGGGTCCTCAGGTAGTACTATGTGCAATTTTCTGTAGAACCAGAAAATTTCCAGACTAATTTTCAGAGTGGTTGTACCAGCTTGCAATGCTACAAACAATGGAGGAGTGTTCCTCTTTCTTCATATCCTCACCAGCATCTGCTGTCACCTGAGTTTTTGTTCTTAGCCATTCTGACTGGTGTGAGGTGGAATCTTAGGGTTGTTTGATTTGCATTTCTCTGATGACTAAAGATGCTGAACATTTCTTTAGGTGCATTCCCAGGCATTCAGTATTCCTCAGTTGAGAATTCTTTGTTTAGTGCTGTACCCCACTTTTAAATATAGAATTATTTGAAACTCTGGATTCTAACTTCTTGAGTTCTCTGTATGTATTAGATATTAGCCCTCTATTAGATGTAGGATTGATAAAGATCTTTTCCCAATCTATTGGTTGCTGTTTTGTCCTACTGACAGTGTCCTTTGCTTTATAGAAGCTTTGACATTTTATGAGGCCCCATTTGTTGACTTGATCTTAGAGCATAAACCATTAGTGTTTTGTTTAGGAAATTTTCTCCAGTGCCCATGTGTTCAAGGCTTTTTCCCACTTTTTCTTCTATTAGTTTGAGTGTATCTGGTTTGATGTGTAGGTCCTGATCTACTTGGACTTGAGCTTTGTACAGAGTGATAAGCATGGATTGATTTGCATTCTTCTAAATGCTGACTGCCAGTTGAACCAGCACCATTTATTGAAAATGTTATCTTTTATTGACTGTATGGTTTTAGCTCCTTTGTCAAAGATCAAATGACCATAGGTGTGTGGGTTCATTTCTGGGTCTTCCATTCTATTCCACTGATCTACCTGCCTTTCTCTGTACCAATACCATACAGTTTTTATCACTATTCCTCTGTAATACAGCTTGATGTCAGGGATGGTGATTCCCCCAGAAGTTCTTTTATCGATGAGGATAGTTTTCACTATCCTGGATTTTTTCTTATTCCAAATGAATTTGCAAATTGCTCTTTCTAACTCTATGAAGAATTGAGTTGGAATTTTGATGGGGATTGCATTGCTTTTGGCAAGATGGCCATATAAACAATATTAATCCTACCAACCTGTGAGCATGGGAGATCTTTCCATCTTCTGAGATCTTCTTCTATCTTTTTTCAGAGACTTGATGTTCTTGTGATACAGATATTCACTGCTTGGTTTGAGTCACACAGAGGTATTTTATATTATTTGTGACTATTGTGAAGGGTGTTCTTTCCCTAATTTCTTTCTCAGCCTGTTTATCTTTTGAGTAGAGGATGACTACTGATTCTTTTGAGTTAATTTTATATCCAGTCATCTTGCTGAATTTTTTTTTATCAGGCTTAGGAGTTCTCTGGTGGAACTTTTGAGGTTACTTAAGTATACTCTCATATCATCTGCAAATACTGATATTTTGACTTCTTCCTTTCTAATTTGTATCCCTTTTACCTCCTTTTGCTGTCTGATTGCTCTGGCTAAGAATTTGAGTACTATATTGAAGAGGTATGGGCCTTGAATTCCTGATCTTTCCAAGACTTTTAACATGAAGGGGTGTTGAATTTTGTCAAATGTTTTCTCACCTTCTAATGAGAGGAACTTGTTTTTTTCTTTGTATTTGTTTATATAGTGGATTACATTGATGGATTTCTGTATATTGAACCATCCCTGCATCCCTGGAATGAAACCTACTTGATCATGATGGATGATCATTTTGATGTGTTCTTAGATTTTGTTTGCAAGAATTTTATTAAGTAATTTTGCATTGATATTCATAAGGGAAATTGGTTTGAAGTTCTCTCTCTTTGTTGGGTCTTTCTGTGGTTTAGGTATATGCATAATTGTGGCTTCATAGAAGGAATTGGGTAGTGTTATTTCTGTTTTGTTCTTTTTATTTTGTGTAATCTATTTTCAATACAAAACAAAGAAGAAACAAAACAAAACAAAAAACATAGCTAATGCTTCTGCCCACGTGCTGTTAAGGGGAAAAGTACAGTTTGCTATTATTAAATTATTAATATTTTTTAACCAAAGATTCTCTTAGTATCTCTGTGACTAATAGATAGTTTATATGGCCTCAAGGCTAGAACTTATATGTAATATAGTGTTCCTATGTGGAGGGAAACTGTGATTTGCATATGATATACATGCATCACATGACTTGTCAGGAATGGATGAAAATGCTATACTCTGAATCATTATATGTATATCATTGTTAAAAGAAACTCCCCTAAAACAAGGCTGCTGCAGTTTGGTGTGTTGCTATGTATCGAAATGTTAAATACTGTCCTGAAGATATAGTTACCTCAGGGATGAGGAAATTCTCACATATACCAAGTGATATAATGTAACCTTACTCCTTAATTAAAATGATTGACTAAATTAAAAAAAAAGAATTAGAAGGATGTCAGACAGTGTTTTAAAGTTATGTGCTGGAGAGAGGAGTTGAGAAAAATTCCACAAGATATCTTTGGGTTGAGGGAGCAAAGACTAAAGGCATCTGTAAAGAAGCTCCATTCTATTTTTAACGAGAAGTAATTGAAGGGGACTTAAAGGTGATTACAAGAGAGCCAAATAATAAATATAACTAACTCTCATTTTTCTTGTTGTTTGGTTTTTATTCTTTAGAGGGCTGTGTCATTGTCATTCATTCATTTATTCATTCAATCATTCACCCATCTACAAATTTGCTACTAATTTGCTCATTTATCACTTACTAAAATCTCACAATGTATCACCCCAGGGCTGTAGACACAGAAAGGGAAAAAGTAGGCAGGGCTCATTCTCTTGGAGATTTTTAGATCATTAGAAATTGGCTGGACAGAAGTGCCAGTGGCAGGGGAAGGGGAGAAGTGGAAGGAAGGAGGTAACAGCAAAATGCAATGTACTGCCCAGCCAGGGAAGAGTAAAAGCAACTGAGCAGCAACCGATATCTGGGCAAAAGAGGTGAAGGACAAGGACAGAAAGGAGAACGGACAGATTCCAGCATAGGAACAGTGTGTGCTGTGCTGTAGAAGCAGAGGCAAGAACCCTGCTTAAATCACTCACTGGAAAAATTGTCACTTCTGCTAACTCATGCCGAATAATAACTGTCATCAGTGGAATACCCACTGCTTTAGGGTCTCGGTTAGAGATTACTCACATAGTATCTTACAGATTCTTTTCAGTATCCCTAAAGGCATTTGTCCAATTTATATGGCGAGGCATTGAGACACAGTGGGTATGGCAGTCTTTCCCAAGATCGCACAGATGTGATCACTGGGATGGGAACTTTGGCCTCTGCAGGCATGGAGCCTCCATTCTTTCAGGTAATTAATTGCCTTTGAGCTCTGTAAGAAAATCCTGAATTTGGGGTTGGGATTTAGCTCAGTGGTAGAGCGCTTGCCTAGGAAGCGCAAGGCCCTGGGTTCGGGTCCCCAGCTCCAAAAAAAAAAAAAAAAAAAAAAAAAAAAAGAACTGAAAAAGAAAATCCTGAATTTGATTTGCATTCCTATTAATGGCTATAAGTTTTGTGGGCATTGTGTTTGCCTCCTGAACACAAACTAGCTTAAATTGGATACTCCTGAGACATACCTGGAAAGATGCGGCCTTATTTGTAAAAGCATGATTATATCATAGTTGTATAGACCTACCAAAGGGTCCAAATGGAAAATATACTTCTGGTTTTAGAAATATCAGATACGGGGTTGGGGATTTAGCTCAGTGGTAGAGCGCTTGCCTAGGAAGCGCAAGGCCCTGTTCGTCCTCAGCTCGAAAAAAAGAACCAAAAAAAAAAAAAAAAAAAAAGAAATATCAGATACATGTTAGAATAATCAATTTATAGACATATGGTGATAACACAGCCACCAAAAGAAATGAAAGAATACTTTTGTATAAAGGAGGCTCTGAGAATGAATGGAAGTGAAAGATGACTGGGAAAGAGTGATCTGAATGCAGCGTACAGTAACCTTATGTGGCATTTCATCAGAGAAGGCCAGTGAGGTGGAGCTGAACTTTAAAACATCACCTGATATGTTAGTGAGTGGTGCTAGTGTTTGTTGCCTGGTAACTAGGCGGGGACACTCACTGTATCAACAGAGTAGAAAAGAGCTGTGGGGTGAGGTGAGGATAGCAGCTCTTGGAAATCACCTTCTAGTCAAGGATAAGGACAGAGGTGCCCTGAGGAGCAGACAAGAACCTGTTGCAGTGAAATGGTTTACATGGAAATTACATCAAGTGTCCCTTAGCCTGAGAACCATCTCACGTCAGGCATCTTTTTTTCCTTGAAGGCGAATATTGCTAAGGCAGCCTCACTTGCTGCCTGAAACCATCTGACAGGTGACAGCCACCTGTCAGTGCTCGTGCAGCACTGGGTGGCTCTGCGTGTTTTCATGATACCAGAGAAGCAGGTTTAGGGGGTGGTGCTAATGTTTACGCAGAGCATGGCCAGGCCAAGTAGCAATACAGTGTTCTAGTCTTCAGATGATAGATTTTATTAAAAGATTTACTTATTTTATATATGTGACTATACTGTTGCTGTCTTCAGACACACCAGAAGAGGGCATGGGATTTCATTACAGATGGCCATGAACCACCATGTTGTTTCTAGGAATTGAACTCAGGACCTCTGGAAGAGCACTCAGTTTTCTTAACCACCGAGTCATCTCTCTAGCCCAAGAAGAGAGATTTAAAATTTAAAAAAAAATTATTTTATTTATTTACATTCCACAAGTTGTCCCCCTTCCTGGTCAACCTGCCCCCCCAACTCCTGCCCTCAGAGTTTACCATCCCATCCCACCCTCCTGCTACCTCTGAGAAGGAGCTCTCCCACCTGCAACATCTGCCACCCCCTGCCCCCCGCCACCTCACTTCCATCAGCAAGCATCCCTCTTCCCTTGGGCATCCAGTCTTCCAGTTTCCACAGGATTAAGGAGAGATTTTTTTTTTAAAAACTGCTGGTGTGAAATGGTTATGTTGGATATTTAGCACTTCCAAGACAGGATAGGAGGAACCTGAAATTTCAGACAATATTCTCCTTTTTAAAAAATTTTTAAATGTATTTGTCCCTATATATGTATATACACCACAGTGTTTTAAAGTTGTATTTATTTTATGCATATGTATATTTATTTTATGTATATTTGTATGCTGTCTTCATGTACACTAGTAGTAGAGGGCATCAGATCCCATTACAGATGCTTGAGAGCCACCGTGTGGTTGCTGGGAATTGAACTCAGGACCTCTGGAAGAACAGCTAGTGCTCCTAATTGCTCAACTATCTCTCTAGCCTGACAATATTCTTTTTTTTTTATTGTATTTTTTTATTTATTTACATTTCAAATGTTATTCCCTTTTCTGGTTTCCTGTCCATAACCCCCCCCCAGGGTGTTACCCCACCCATCCACTCATCCCTTCCTGCCTTCCCGCCCTGACATTCCCCTACACTGGGGGGGGGGTTGAGCCTTGGCAGGACCAAGGGCTTCTCCTCCCATTGGTGCCCAACATGGCCATCGTCTGCTACATACGAACAACATATGCAGCTGGAGCTATAGGTCTGTCCGTGTGTACTCTTTGGATGGTGGTTTCGTCCCTGTGAGCTATTGGTTGTTCTTAATAGGGTTGTGAGCCCCTTCAGCTCCTTCAATCCTTTCTCTAACTCCTCCAATGGGGACCCTATTCTCAATGGCTGGTTGCAAGCGCCTGCCTCTGTATTTGTCATGCACTGGCAGAGCCTTTTAGGAGACAGCCATATCAGGCTCCTGTCAGCATGCACTTCTTGGCATCAGCAATAGTGTCTGGGTTTGGTGGCTGCATATACATGGGTTGGATCCCCAGGTGGGGCAGTCTCTGGATGGCCTTTACCTCAGTCTCTGGACAATACTCTTATTGTATCTGTTTCCAGTCAGTTTTTAAGTTGACAAGTAAAACTTGAACCCTTTGGACTACTGTTTCTACCAAGCAAGAACTACATCTGGAGTTTGATAAATGTAAGAGGTTGAAGCCAACATCTGAAGAGATTTCAGCTTGGATGTGTATATCTTCAAAACATTTTTGTTTTGATTCACTTTTCTCCCTCTTCCTCTCTCCCTTTCTTCTTATGATTCCAAATCTATGAATTTGTATACCATTCCTCCAAAGATAGCTCTGCAGATAAATTGAACTGGAATTACATATGTTTGGCAGTAACCAGCAGGACGAACTTGCCCTTCCAAGTAAACCAATGACAATAAATGAAGCCATTACTTAAATAAGTGAATTGAATTGTGAAAGATTTTATGCAAATGCACCCCAATAAAGAGTAAATACTCAACAGTATAATTTAATAAATATACAATGTCATCTTCTTTAATCAGAAATGTTTAAACTTGTTCTCAGTCTATACATACACTATAAAATAAATGCTCTAAGAAATGAGAAAAATAAAGACTGATTTTCAGTTCCTTAAATACCACACAGATATTGCATGATATCTCTCTCTCTCTCTCTCTCTCTCTCATGAGTGAAGACTGAAGGCTGACTTTGCCTAATTCTTTTCATCAATTTTTACGTTATATTTTTGAGACTAGGTCTGTCAGTGATCCTGAACTCACTATTTTAGCGAGACCCATTGAATAACAAGCCTCAAGATCTTCCTGTCTTTGCCCCTCTGGACATAGCCTCCTGTCATGGGAATTTTAGGCACACACTGCAGTGCTTGGCTTTTGTGTATATCAGATTCTGGCGATCCAAACTCAGGTCCTCATACTTTCACAATAAGCACTCCACCCATGAATCCATCTCTCGAGCTCTTGACTTCACTTACTTATTTACTTATTTTATCTATCTATCTATCTATCTATCTATCTATCTATCTATCTATCTATCTATCATTTATCTATCTATACCTATCTATGTTATAGTGGTTTTAGCAGGTGTCAGAACAAATGGAGATTTTGTTAAAACCTAATTTGCTGAGCCCTAGTCTAGGGTTGCTTACTTATTGGGTTTAGAACAGATTATCTAAATTCACAGGTGGTGCTGATTCTGCTAGAATCTCTGATCCACTGTTATCATGCTTCTCACATCAACTCAAAGCAGGAATCACTAGAAACTGGGGTATTTTGATATAGAGATAGATGTTCATGTGCCTGCACGTTGCCTCTCTGTTCATTCCTCTACTCGTTGAATCTGCTCCATCTGAAACTCAACCTCTTACTGTGCACCTTTCTCCCTATAATGAATATTCTTACCAAAAGGCCTTCATGAAGTGCTTGAGTAATCAATGCCTTAAGATTTTACCTTTTCCAAGTTGCTGGGGAGACCATTTTAGTTCACATTCTGTAATATGGACGAACTGTTTTTACTTGTACTTAATAGGCTCCTATGTTTTGTACTATTTATGTCTATTTGAGCCTCATACTTTAAGCATGATTGCAAACAACATCGGAAAATGGAGTAAGAAAAATTGTGCAGATATGACTTATAGACAAAGGCTAAAGGGTTTATTTCTTGAAATTCTAGTTTAGGAACTCTGAAGTTTTAAAAAAGCTAGTATACTATTAAAGAACAGATACTGACAATATTTATTTTTATTTTTACAGTATATAATGGCTTCATATAGTTAGACATATTCTTAGTTTAAAAATGTGTTGATGATCCTCGTCCCAGAGATGTGACTCCTAACCTGCACATTGTCTTTAGAAGATCTGATGTACACAGATAGTAACAGTTCTGGATCTAGAGTTTTCAGGGGCAGTATGGAATGTGTGGGTTGAAATACATGCAATTGGATGTAGACTTCTGTGTTTCTAGACTCCCCACAAGATTGTTGATTAGCCCTGGTGTACATAACTAATCATGTACAGACTTTTGCTCTTACTGTACTTTAAATGGTTGGTGATTTACTGAACCACTTATGAATTCCAAGTTTTCTTTATGCATGTAACTGCTAAATAGAGAATTTTCCACATGAAAGACCCCAACTATATTGAAACAAACATCAGTCACATCACAGTATACAGGTTCCTTGGAGTTTAGTCAATGCATAGGAGTTGTTCTTGGAGGAAAGGAAATTTTTACTTCTTCCCAGCCATGGAATACTAGTCAGTAGAAATTGAAGTATAACTGTGTTAAGCATGAACTGCGTCCTCAGACCCAATGAGCCATACCTCTGCCCTTTTCTAAGACCTTAAAATATCAATCTCGTAGAACAGGGCTCTGCTGCCTAAAGAGTGGGCAAGTGTTAGCTGGGAGAGTCAACATGGGGGGGGGAGAGAGAGAGAGAGAGAGAGAGAGAGAGAGAGAGAGAGAGAGAGAGAGAGAGAGAGACAGCGAAACCTTAACTAAGACAGCATGCCTAGCTATACAAAAACAAAGAACTACAGAGAAAGACGTATGATTAGCTTAATGAATTATTTGTATTGTTTCTTGAAACTAGAATTTTTAAAACAAATGGAGTTGTGTGTATGTCCAGAAATAATTATAGGTTATACCTTTATACATGTAAAATATTGTGTTCCTTCCCATTCCCTTTCACACGTGTGTGTGTGTGTGTGTGTGTGTGTGTGTGTGTGTGTGTGTGTGTGTGTGTGTAAGGTACATAAAGAAAATATTTAAATAATGCAGAGAAGAACACTTTCTGGGCTCAGGTATTAGGGCGATGCACAGTGTGAAGTAATCTGTCCTGTTTCAGGGTTTACGTGGGGACTTGGCTGAACTCTTCACTCACTGTTATATTTATCCCTTAAACTATCTTGGAAATCAGATATCCAGATGTGAGTGATTTGTCCCATTCTACAGTGTAAGAAGCTTGCTTAGGTTACAAATGATTGTAAGTAGTAAAGGACGGATTTGAACCTAAGTCTAACAATGAGTTCATGCTTTTACAGGTCTATCTCCAACCTAATCTATAAGGCAATGGGAGTTGCATCTGTCATCAAATCACATGAGCTTTACTTCTCGTTGTACTTTAGAAGAAGCTCTTTGCCCTGGAAATGATTCAGAATTCCCATGTAGACTTCAAAGTTAATCATTAGGGAACTGGAATTTAAAGCTACTTTAGAAATTAGAAGTCCAATCTTTTATGTAGCACAAAAAGATTGGTAATAGATGACTGGTTAGAATTCCTTCAAGCCAGGGTCCTACCCCTGATAACAAACAAGTTAGCCATGAGAACATACTTCCTTATAAGGAATAGAAATATGATTCTCTCTTGTAATTAATAAATTACAAATGTTTCTTATATTTTCTATGCAAAACAAAGTCCTTTACAAAATTGTGAAGGAATGAGTATCATGCTCCCCTTATGAGCCCCAGGACAATCATATCCAATTTTTTGTCAATCATTTTTCATTGATACTACTTTATAAGTGTTAATATTACTCTTTGGACACAGTTAACATTGTCTCTGAAGTCATAGTCTTCAGAACTTGAGGCAGTGATATACAAATGGTCTAACCAAGATGGGGACTGTTCTTTATAGATGTGCTTGATCCTTTGGTACCAGGATAAGGTAGTTCATAGATAGTATAGCAACCAAGAGACATTCTTCCTGCCTCTTACAAGAGAGAATCATATTTCTATTCCTTATAAGGAAGCATGTTCTCATTCTGACTGCCACTGGTTGTTTGGAAATGAAATATTAGACTATAATGATTTATATAGCTCCCCCATGTAGCATGCAATCAGTGGTAATTCCTATGGAAATCCCTGTGATCTGTAAGCTCAAAAATCTTATTTGTGTGGCCATTTCAGAGTCCAATGCTTCACTTTTATAGCTTCAAACTACTTAAAGCAATGCAACAGTAAAGCAATAGGTACAAGGTGTGGCCCTTCACAAGTTTCTGGGGAATTCTACGAACCCACTTGAACTTGGCCTCTGGTAGGAAGATCAGAATGGGACAGAGCCTTTGTCTTTTGGGTTGGACTTTTTTTTTTCTGAGTTCACAGATTAAACCAAGGAATTTGAAGGCTGCATTCAATTAATTAAAAAAAAAACTTATGTCTTCTCCTGAAAGCTTGACTTTAGTCATGGTAAAACTTACTTAGGAGTTTTACTTTTTAAAAGAAATCTTTCTACCAGCTCAGACCATTTGCTTAAAAACAGCACAGTGCCAATGGCGGCTCTGCGGCCTTTAAATTGGTACATTTACGTCCACCTTTTACTAACGGTGAATTTCATAACTTTGTTTATATTTCATGAGTGGAACATAAGTGAAGCACAATTCTGGTATTAAAATATCATATACTCATTCTTTTCATAGGCTATCAGAGCTCCACTTTGTTTAGGAGCTCTGGAGACTTGCTTGGTCTTTAAGACTATTTCAGAAGATTCTCTATACAGGGAAGTTGAGAGTGTCACTAGAGGAGGCACTGATATTCCACTATAAGCTGAGCTCTTGTTCTCATTATGGACGAGGGAAATCTTACTTATGAGGTTATGAAG
Organism: Rattus rattus; assembly: GCF_011064425.1. NCBI lineage: Eukaryota > Metazoa > Chordata > Mammalia > Rodentia > Muridae > Rattus > Rattus rattus. Next base: position 78,689,614 of record NC_046166.1, on the reverse strand, counting down.
CCCTTGTAAAGGTTTTCAGGGGCTGTGCTCCGTGTTGCCTATGCCTATTATGTTAATAAATTTCTCAGTGATGCCTGGCAGAATGACTGAGGAAGAAGTTGGTTTGTCTCATGGTTTCAGAGAGCACACAACAGTTTAGCAATGAAGCTTATGGTAGGGGCTGTGAGCTGTGAAGTTTGTCACGTGTCGTGCAACAGGAAGAAGAAGAACTAGACAGGAAACACTTATTTTTGACTTTAATTCTACTGAAGGAAAGGAATTCTATTGATAGATCACTTAACTATATTATCCTTCTTTTAAACTATTCCAACTTCTTCATGGAAACAGACAAATATAGGTATCAAACCTCAAACTTACTTGTTTTTCACAACATTAAATATTGTCAAGAGAAATTAGTCACTTTGGCAAGAAATCTTTAGTAGACATAGCTTTTCCCCCTTTCTTTTTCTTTTTTTTTTTTTGGTGTATTTTTTTTTTAACTTGAGTATTTCTTATATACATTTTGAGTGTTATTCCCTTTCCCGGTTTCCGGGCAAACATCCCCCTCCCCCCTCCCCTTCCTTATGGGTGTTCCCCTCCCCACCCTCCCCCCATTGCCGCCCTCCCCCCAACAGTCTAGTTCACTGGGGGTTCAGTCTTAGCAGGACCCAGGGCTTCCACTTCCACTGGTGCTCTTACTAGGATATTCACTGCTACCTATGAGGTCAGAGTCCAGGGTCAGTCCATGTATAGTCTTTAGGTAGTGGCTTAGTCCCTGGAAGCTCTGGTTGGTTGGCATTGTTGTACATATGGGGTCTCGAGCCCCTTCAAGCTCTTCCAGTTCTTTCTCTGATTCCTTCAACGGGGGTCCTATTCTCAGTTCAGTGGTTTGCTGCTGGCATTCGCCTCTGTATTTACTGTATTCTGGCTGTGTCTCTCAGGAGCGATCTACACTTCTGCACTTCTTTGCTACATCCATCTTGTCTAATTGGGTGGCTGTATATATATGGGCCACATGGGGGCAGGCTCTGAATGGGTGTTCCTTCAGTCTCTGTTTTAATCTTTTGCCTCTCTCTTCCCTGCCAAGGTATTCTTGTTCCTTTAAAGAAGGAGTGAAGCATTCACATTTTGATCATCCGTCTTGAGTTTCATTTGTTCTAGGCAACTAGGGTAATTCAAGCATTTGGGCTAATAGCCACTTATCAGTGAGTGCATACCATGTATGTCTTTCTGTGATTGGGTTAGCTCACTCAGGATGATATTTTCCAGTTCCCACCATTTGCCTACAAATTTCATAAACTCATTGTTTTTGATAGCTGAGTAATATTCCATTGTGTAGATGTACCACATTTTCTGTATCCATTCCTCTGTTGAAGGGCATCTGGGTTCTTTCCAGCTTCTGGCTATTATAAATAAGGCTGCTATGAACATAGTGGAGCACGTGTCTTTTTTATATGTTGGGGCATCTTTTGGGTATAGCCCAAGAGAGGTATAGCTGGATCCTCAGGCAGTTTAATGTCCAATTTTCTGAGGAACCTCCAGACTGATTTCCAGAATGGTTGTACCAGTCTGCAACCCCACCAACAATGGAGGAGTGTTCCTCTTTCTCCACATCCTCGCCAGCATCTGCTGTCACCTGAGTTTTTGATCTTAGCCATTCTCACTGGTGTGAGGTGAAATCTCAGGGTTGTTTTGATTTGCATTTCCCTGATGACTAAAGATGTTGAACATTTCTTTAGGTGTTTCTCAGCCATTCGGCATTCCTCAGCTGTGAATTCTTTGTTTAGCTCTGAACCCCATTTTTTAATAGGGTTATTTGTCTCCCTGCGGTCTAACTTCTTGAGTTCTTTGTATATTTTGGATATAAGGCCTCTATCTGTTGTAGGATTGGTAAAGATCTTTTCCCAATCTGTTGGTTGCCATTTTGTCCTAACCACAGTGTCCTTTGCCTTACAGAAGCTTTGCAGTTTTATGAGATCCCATTTGTCGATTCTTGATCTTAGAGCATAAGCCATTGGTGTTTTGTTCAGGAAATTTTTTCCAGTGCCCACGTGTTCCAGATGCTTCCCTAGTTTTTCTTCTATTAGTTTGAGTGTGTCTGGTTTGATGTGGAGGTCCTTGATCCACTTGGACTTAAGCTTTGTACAGGGTGATAAGCATGGATCAATCTGCATTCTTCTACATGTTGACCTCCAGTTGAACCAGCACCATTTGCTGAAAATGTTATCTTTTTTCCATTGGATGGATTTGGCTCCTTTGTCAAAAATCAAGTGACCATAGGTGTGTGGGTTCATTTCTGGGTCTTCAATTCTGTTCCATTGGTCTATCTGTCTGTCTCTGTACCAATACCATGCAGTTTTTTATCACTATTGCTCTGTAATACTGCTTGAGTTCAGGGATAGTGATTCCCCCTGAAGTCCTTTTTGTTGAGGATAGTTTTAGCTATCCTGGGTTTTTGTTATTCCAGATGAATTTGCAAATTGTTCTGTCTAACTCTTTGAAGAATTGGATTGGTATTTTGATGGGGATTGCATTGAATCTGTAGATCGCTTTTTGGTAAAATGGCCATTTTTATTATATTAATCCTGCCAATCCATGAGCATGGGAGATCTTTCCACCTTCTGAGGTCTTCTTCAATTTCTTTCTTCAGTGTCTTGAAGTTCTTATTGTACAGATCTTTTACTTGCTTGGTTAAAGTCACACCGAGGTATTTTATATTATTTGGGTCTATTATGAAGGGTGTCGTTTCCCTAATTTCTTTCTCCGCTTGTTTCTCTTTTGTGTAGAGGAAGGCTACTGATTTATTTGAGTTAATTTTATACCCAGCCACTTTGCTGAAGTTGTTTATCAGCTTTAGTAGTTCTCTGGTGGAACTTTTGGGATTACTTAAATATACTATCATATCATCTGCAAATAGTGATATTTTGACTTCTTCTTTCTTTTCCCCCTTTCTTTTGGCAAATAGCTCCATGATGTTTAATTACATAATAAAATAGTTTCTTTTGAGACAGAGTCTTACTAGATATTCCTGGCTATCCTTGAACTCACTATGTAAACTAACCTGGCCTCAAAGTCACAGAAATCCGCCTGCCTTTGCTTCTTCCTCTTTTTTTTTTTTTTTAAACAAAAGGTAAAATGTTTAATGTTATTTCAGCCTTACTTTTGACTTAAGTATTTTTAAGAGTTTTTTTTATTGGTTGTTTAATTTGTTGACGTTTCAAATGATATCCTCCTTCCTAGTTTTCCCTCCACAACTCCCCTATCCCCCTTCCTCCTTGCCTCTATGAGGCCCAAATTACCCACCCACTCCTACCTCAGCGCCCTAGCATTCCCATACCCTGGGTCATTGAGCCTCCACAGGACCAAGGGGCCCCCCTCTCTTGATGACCAATAAGGTAATCCTCTGCTACATACCCAGCTGGAGCCATTGGTACTCTTTGGTTGGTGGTTTAGCCCCTGGAAGTTTTGGGGGGTCTGGTTGGATGATGTTGTTGTTCTTCCTATGGGGTTGCAAACCCCTTCAGCTCCTTTGGCGTCACTGTGCTCAGTCCTATGTTTCGCTGCATGCCTGTACATTCACATCTGTATTGGTCAGGCTCTGGCAGAGCCTCTTAGGGAACAGCTATACTGGGCTCCTGTCAGCAAGCGCTTCTTGGCATCAATAATAGTGTTTGAATTTGGTGTCTGCAGATGGGATGGATCCGTAGGTAGGGCAGTTTCTGGATGGCCTCTCCTTCAGTCTGCTCCATTCTGTCCTTGCATTTCTTACTGACAAGAGGAATTCTGAATTAATATTTTTGAGGTGGGTGTGTGCCCCATCTCTCAACTGGGGGCTGTGCTTATCTACTGGATACGGTCTCTACTGGGTCTATCCCCCCTTTGTTGGGTATTTTGGCTAATGTTCTCCCTTTTAGGTCCTGGGAACCTCTTTGGTCCCTGGCATCTGGGACTTTCTAGTGGCTACTGCCTATGCTTCTTCTTCTTTTTTTTTTTTTTAAGAATTATATTTGATATTTATTTATTTTTTTCCTTTTTTTCTTTATTAACTTGAGTATTTACTTACATTTCAATGTTATTCCCTTTCCCGGTTTCCGGGACAACATCCCCCTAACCCCTTCCCCTCCCCTTCTCTATGGGTGTTCCCCTCTCCATCCTCCCCCCATTACCGCCCTCCCCCCAACAATCACATTCACTGGGGTTTCAGTCTTAGCAGGACCCAGGGCTTCCCCTTCCACTGGTGATCTTACTAGGCTATTCATTGCTACCTATGAGGTCAGAGTCCAGGGTCAGTCCATGTATAGTCTTTGGGTAGTGGCTTAGTCCCTGGAGGCTCTGGTTGGTTGGCATTGTTGTTCATATGGGGTCTCGAGCCCCTTCAAGCTCTTCTAGTTCTTTCTCTGATTCCTTCAACGGGGGTCCTATTCTCAGTTCAGTGGTTTACTGCTCTGCCTATGCTTCTTAAACAGTCGAATTAAAGGTGTGTATCAATCTGCTTTGCTGGTGTTTTATTTGATTATGAAGGAGTTTTTTTTGTGTGTGTGTTTTGTTTTGTTTTTTTCTGTCTGGAATGACCCTCTTGGTTTTGCTTTTCTCTTCTTTTATAGCAATTTAAAGATTAACTCTCTCTCTCTCTCTCTCTCTCTCTCTCTCTCTCTCTCTCTCTCTCTCTCTCTCCTCCCCCTTATTGTTTTGCTGGCTTCTTTGTAACTGTCTAAAAAGGGAAACCTGGTGGAATATTGTTTTAGTTCCTTGAAGAAGTATGAAAGACTAATAATCTGCCTTCTAATTTAAAAAGACTAACAGGCAGCTGTGTCAAGAAATCTGCTGTATCGGAAGTAGGATGTTCAAAGATCTTTTTTCCATTTATTCATTTATTTATTTACTCACTTTACATTCCAATTGCATCAGCTTCCTCTTCTACTGGTATCCTTCTCACACAAACCCTCCCCCAATTCCCCCTTCCATTCTTCTCTGAGAAGGGAAAGGTCTGCACTCAGCACCCCCACTCTGCTACAGGTCTGGGCATATCCTTGCTCACTGAGCCCAGATAAGGCAGCCCAGTTAGGGGAATCAGATCCACAGGCAGGCGACAGACTCAGAGATGGCTCCTGCTCCAGTTGTTGGGGAACCTCCATGGAGACCAAGCTGCACATCTGCTACACATGTGTGGGCGTTGGCGGGGGGGGGGGGATAGGTCCAGCCACTGTTCACTCTTTGGTTGGTGGTTCAGTCTCTCAGATCCCCCAAGGGTCCAGGTTAGTTTGACTCTGTTGTCTTCTTGTTGATTCCTGTGTCCCTCAATCCTTCCACCAACTCTTCCACAAGACTCACCAAGTTTTGTTTAATGTTTGGCTGTGGGTATCTCTGCCTCTGTTTCAGTAAGTTTCAGGGAAGAGCATCTCAGAGCACAGTTATTCTAGGCTCCTGTCCATATCATTAATAGTGTCAGGGATTGGGTCTTGCCCATGGGATAGGTCTCAAGTTGGGCCACTCATTGGTTGGCCATTCCCTGCTGGGAACCTGCCTAGCCTTAGGGGAGTAGAGGTGAAGTGGGACATAGTGTTGGATGAGGGCCAAGCTGGAAACAACACAGATGTCCCTCAACCAAAGAACATATACAGAAAGATGTGGTTCATTTACATAGTGGAATACTATTCAGCTATTAAAAAGGAAGATATTATCAATTTTACAGGAAAATGAACCCATTAGATAATGTCATCATGAATAAGGAACCCCACACTCAAAAGGGCATGCATAGGTATGTATTCACTTGCAAATGGATATTAGCCAAAAAGTACCAAATACCCATGATATATGCAATCCACAGACAGAAGTTTAACAAGAGGGAAGGCCCAAGTGAGGATGCTTCAATCCCACTTAGAAGGGAAAACAAAATAATCATGAGAGGCAGAGGCAGAGGGAGGGTGGCCTGAGTGGGAGGGGGAAGTGAAAAGTGAGGGCAGGATTAGGGGAGACAGGAGGGGAGACAGAATCCCAGAGGGTCAGGAGAATGAATGGAAATATGCAGCTGCAGGGGGTGGAGATGGGGGGCAGTTTTAGAAAGTCCCAGAGACTTGGGAGGTGAGACTCCCAGGACTCAATGGGGGTGATCTTAGCTGAAATGCACAACAGTGGGGAGGTGGAACCTGAAGAGACCACCCCAGTAGATAAAAAGGCCCCCAGTGGAGAGATGGGGTCACCAGCCTACCTTCAACATTTTTGATCCAGAATAGTTCCTGTTTAAAAGAAATACAATGATAAAAATGGCGCAGAGATGGAAGGAAAGGCCATCCTGTGACTGGCCCAACTTTGGATCCATCCCATGGGCAGAGCACCAAACCCTGACTCTTTACTAATGCCACACTGTGCTTGCAGACAGGACCTCCCAGGTCTGTGGGACTTTCTAAAGGTTCCCCCCATCACCACCCCCCACAGCTGCTTCCCATCATTTATGATCTATTTCTTATAGTAAGTTTTAATTAATTAATTAAGTTTTGAGACAAGTTCTTCTAGTTAAGATTGGCCTAGCATTCAGGTCAATTCTCTTACCTCAGCCTCCTACATTCATGGATTATTGATATCAGTTACCACTCCTAGATCCTCTAATAAATTGAAAAGACTTTTTCTTAAAAAAAAAAAAACTAGTTTTTTTGGGGGGAAGGGCAGAGAAGATTTTGAATCTGTGATACTGTCCTGAGAGCTGTTACAAAGAAATACAAGCGGGCTGGGTGTGACAGCTCATGCCTTTAATCCCAGCACTTGGGAGGCAGAGGTAGATGCAAGCAGAATTCTGTGAGTTCTAGGGCAGCCTGGTCTATATAAGGCATTCCAGGGAAATGTGTGTGTGTGTGTGTGTGTGTGTGTGTGTGTGTGTGTGTGTGTGTGTGTATCTCCAGGGGAATATATATATATATATATATATATATATATATATATATATTCTGTCTCAAACAAAAACAAATAAAGTTATTATAAAAACACAGGAGAAAAATTAAACTCTGTGGGTTTGTTACATGGTGAACAATGAATAATTTGCTTTATTTGGATTATAGACTCATGTTAGCAAAGGTAAAAATGAAGGCTGTCTTTATGAAAAAAAAAGAATTTTTGGAGACATTCATTTCTCACTAAACTGTAGATGTGGGAAACACCTCATGAGTGTAGGGCTTTAGCAGAATAGAGTGGATGAATTGCAATGTGCATGAGGACCTTACTCAAATGCTTCCCAACCTTCTTGTATATACATTTGTAATATGAACATTGTTGCTATACATTTTATCCTTAATTTCCTGGGTTGGCGAGAGGAAAGAGAGAATAAAGATGCAGACTAAAGCCTTCGATAGAATCAGTTAGGAAATGGTAGCATTTCTATGGTTTAATTTTAATGCAGATTAAAACTTCGATGAAACAGTTTATTGTGAAAAGCCATATCTGAGATGCTTACAACTTTTGAAAAGTACTTTTTGGAAAGTGGATAGAATTCTTGCATAGTATAGTATTTGCTAATTTCAGTGTAATATTGGGAAAAAATAAATAAAAATTAAAAAAGCAAACTAACAAAAAACACCAAATCAAAATCAAAACAACTTTATTGGGTTTTAAGTGTTTAAAGTGCCCAAGGGTAGGCTTGGGAAAAATGTGATTTTCAGGTACATTTTGTAACAGGAAAGTAAGTGACTATTAGCATACCTCTGTCTATCCACATGTCCAGCTCTATATCCTAAAAGTAAAATAAATACTAAGTAAAAAAGTAAATAAATAGTGCACTGATCAGGATCACAGAGCCCAAGGCCCTGGAGTTGAAATCTGCAAGACCAAGACTGAGGGAGGGACAGGTGACCAACTCAAACATAGCCCCTCAACGTCATGGAAAGTGGGGTTCATTTTATTGTCACTGCTCTGCAGTTTGAGTCTCAGGCCATTGCATAGGTTTTTGAACCCAAGTTTTTTTTTTTTTTTTGGCAATTACTGTATGTATGTATTTATTTTTTCCATCTTTATTAACTTGGATATTTATTATTTGCATTTCGATTGTTATTCCCCTTCCCGGTTTCTGGGCCAACATCCCCCAACCCCTCCCCCTCCCCTTCTCTATGGGTGTTCCCCTCCCCATCCTCCCCCAATTACCGCCCCCCCCCCAACAATCACGTTCACTGGGTGAACCCAAGTTTTCTAAGAGAACTGCAAGCTTACTCTGCTTAGGTGAGATAAAATTGAAATCAGAATGTTAGAAGTGGATGAAGCAAGGCTTTACTGAAATGCATTTTCATCCTCAATGCTAGTATTCTGTATATTTATACATATACAGAACAGGCACAGAGAACAGAAACAGTGCCTTGGCAAAATTAGAATATTGTGTGATAATACTGTCCCTGAGCTCACAGAGCCTCCTCTAGATTAAGGTATTTCTTGTCATTTTTTGACACAGGAAATGTGCTATGTGCCCAAATCTTCAGGCATGAATTTTATCAATGTCGTGATGAAAAATTTGAGACCAATTTAAGGGTCAAGTGTCTCTTTTATGCTGTAAAATCAGAGAGCATAGGCCATAGCAATTGAATGCAATACTATTTTGGTGGGGCATAGATTACCTTGAGCTTTCTATGTACCCAAGTAAAACCTTGAATGTCTCATCACCTCTCGAGTGCTGGAATTGCATACATGTACCGCCGTGCCCAGTTTTATGTCCTGTTGGTGATCTAATCCAGGACTTCTTGCATGCTAGTAAGCATTCTACCAGCTTAGCCACATTCCATCCCCAGCAATAAACCTTTTGAACTTGTTCTTCTTATATAACGTAATTTTTGTGTTCCATTGTCAGCATTTCTTCAAACCTTAGCATCTTTCTGGGTTCATGAATTTGAAGCTTCCAGAATGGCTACATAGAAAGGAACAGGGAACAAGAAATACGTTTTGATGACCAGAATGGGTAGTCTTCTCAGACAATCTGACAAAGTGACTCTCCCATCTAATTCTCTTCCATGGCAGTTGCCTGCTGGTTGGATTCAAGCTTATGTTCTAAGTGGAACAGAGGTCAGGGTACAACCATCTTATTTGGGCTCTCTTAGTCTTTTGCCTTCCTCTTCTACTTCTTTCTTTTCTACTGAGTATTTCCTTTTCTTTATATACCCATTACACTCATCTTCTCCCTCTTCCTCAAGCCCTCTTTATCCAGTCCACTTTCAATTCTTCTCTGAACCAAAGGCACCCTTCTTCCCATTGTGGTCCCCAATCATGCTGCAAAGATGGGACTTAGATGCATTCCTCCTACACATCTTGTACTCTGATGATACAGCAAGGATAGCAGTTTCAAATAGCTGCCTCTATTTGCAGTCTCAACTATTCATATCTCTTACTGAAAAGGCGTCTTAATTAGGATTTCACTTGCTGCAATGGAATGCTATTACAAAAACAAAGCTGGGGAGAAAAGGGTTTATTCAGCTTACACTTCCACATTGCTGTTCATCACCAAAGGAAGTCAGGGTAGAAACTCAAACAGGGTAGGAACCTGGAGGCAGGAGCTGACGCAAAGGCTGTGAAGGGGTACTGCTTATTGCCTTGCTTCAAATGGCTTAACCATTCTGCTTTCTTACAGAACCCAGAACTACCAGCTCAGGGATGGTACCACCCACAGTGGACTGGGCCCTCTCCTAATGATCTAATTGAGAAAATTGTTTGCAGCTGAGTCTAAAGGAGGCCTTTCCTTAACTGACTGATGACTCTTTCTGATGACTCTGGCCTTGTCAATTTGACAACAAAACCAGCAAGTACAAGCAGCTAATGTCTTATATCCTTGTTCTAGGGTAGGGCCTACGGTGCCATTGGTGACAATGACATCTGTCAAGAGAGTAAACGAAAGCGTATTATTTCTCCAGCCAATAGTATATATTTTTTGTTTCATTCCAAGCATTTTGATTCTGGACTTCAGCAAAGGACATTTATTTCTTAGGCTGAATGAAGTAGACTCAATTCTAGAAAGCTTGCTGTTTTATTACTGGCCATAAAGGACCCTTCATTTACCTATTCCCCCACCCCATGTGTATGTGTGTGTGTGTGTGTGTGTGTGTGTGTGTGTGTGTGTTTCATGTTTGCAAGTCTACCCTTGAACCTTGTGTTTTGGAGGCAAAGACTCTTACAGGCCTGGAGTTAGATGAGGTTAGCTTGCCAGAGAACCCCAAAGATTTACCTGTTCTTGGCTCCCCTGTGCTGTGAAGCACTGCCATGTCCAGCTTTTTACAGAGCTGCTAAAATGAGGACCCAGGTCCTTATGCTTGTGAGATGAGCCTTGACTGACTCAGCTATCTCCTTAGCTCTCTATTCTTTTGTGATGAGCTGTGGCTGAGTATTTTCTGTTACATGTTGTACATGCATTCATTGAGAATAAAAAGATGCTGAAACCTGACAGCTCATCAACTTGCCTTGGACTCTTCTGGGAAGTAAAGGGGAAACTAAAGAAAACAGATTCCTTCCTTAGACTCCTCAATACATTGCTTCTTCTTCTGGAAGTTTCATTTCTGGGTTAAATATTTCCATTCTAACAAAATGTTGGATAAAGTTAGGGCAGGACTAGGTGACATATTGATCGAGTTATAAATGGTCCTAAAAGGCCCCTTTGGTTTTGGCTAATGTCTGGGTTCAGCCAGCTCTTAGGACTGAATTATTTCTAGGTCAACCATTTCTAGCTTCTCCCATCCCAAAGGGAGGCTTAAAACTCGGATAAAGGATATTTTCTAAGTCATGCAAAGTGGAATCTGAATGCTCTTTGTTTAGTTTCAAGTTTACTGCTCTTCTTCAGCAGCCAGAAGGGCCCTTCCTGGTGGTGTGAAGCCTTCACTTACATATTGGGAGTTAGTCAAATGCCCACTCCTTTCTGATTCCTGTTCTCAGCCTGCAGAAAACTGCTGGCTTCTGAACAAAGTGAAAGGGAGAAAGAGAGTTTTGTAAGGGGGAGAATGATGCATTCTGTTGCTTTTTGATGTCTCCTGAGTGATACTAAGTCATCTCTGTTTGGCTACTTATAACAGAGAAAAGGATTACTAACTGTTTCCTGATAATTCTTGAAAGGTGCCCCCCACAACTCCAACTTAAAGTAGCCATGACTACATTATAAATATAGTCACTTAGCAGAATTAATATTCTGCAAAAATAAAGGTTCAGATTAGTCTTTTAAAACATATTTTTATGGTGTTCCATTAGCTCTTGTGAAGTAGTTAGGGCAGATTTCTGGAGAGACATCAAAGACAATGGTATCCCTTTGTAGCTACTGGGTGTCTGGGTTGCAAAGCATTTGAATATAGACAGTGTGTACTCTGAAGGAAAGGAGATACAAATGATGGCAGAACACTACATTTGATTTGATTTATGATATTGTATTGGGAGAAAGTGGAATATGGATGAAGGATATAGTAAGGGGTGATGTGATATGGGGGTGGTGAAAAGAGGCCTGCAAGACAATGCATTCTTATTTAACCACTCTGCATTGCCCATGTGGTGAGCTGACCTTCCTCAGTGGTTGACAGGATCAAAAGATAATTCCACCTTAATCTACCTCCCCAGTCCAGCACAAATATGACAGGGACATAGCAGTTCCACACAGAACCAATGAGTTCATTTCCAGAAGCAGAAAGGTAATTTGTTTTGCCTGTTCCCTCCATCACTGACCTCACAGTTTGACAGGTGTCCAGAGTGCCAATTAGGGCTAATTGCTGCTGCTGCTGGTGGTGAAAGATTCTGAGACAAGTCTGCAAAAAGGAGAGCTGTGACCCCTCACTCACTTCATGTAGACTAGACCCATGAGACTGGGCACTTTAGGATAACATGACAAGTGGCAGAGCTGGTAAGAGAAGGTCATTAGAGGCATAGGACCCTGTCTCATTAGGGTCTACTGTGATACTGAAAACCACACTTGATTAATTTTTCCAGAAAGAGGAAATTCACCTTTGCATCTCCAAATCTTACTTTGATATAGAAGGATACAAAAGTGTTCCCAAAGTAAGGTCATTCTAATTACACAGGGGAGAGAAAGTCATTGCTTCTGCCCTGCTTACCTAAAGCAGCAGGAGAAAGTTGTGCCCAGTGTAAAAAAAATTTAACGCACTTCTGTAATGTGAAAATTTTCTGAATAAAGTTGGGTGAGTAAGCATTGCTTTTAAGATCTTTTAATCTGAAGGACAAGAAGAAATGGGTGAAGAATAGTCCCTTTATAACCGTGCAATTAGCCACTGTACAGCAAGTAGAAAACCTCAGAAGGATTGATGCCCTTTATCATATATTTTTAAAAAAGAACTGTATTGGAGTGGTCATTATATCCAACCAGAATCTTGAAACAGGCATTTCATGTACAGGTAGCCAAAGCAAGTTTCAATAATTGCTAACTGAAGTTATAAATGTCCCTTTGAAACAAAACCCCTCCTTCAAATTGTTGCTTTTTTTAAGAAAAAAAAAGACAAAAACAAAAAACAAAAAAGCATACTTCTTGCAGGTCTCACCAGATGTTCCAGATGTTATGATTTCATGTGAGGACCTGATTCTGAGCTAAAAATACAATACGTAGGAACATGGCTTCCAACCTCCTCAGTGAAGGGCATCATAAACAAATGCATTTACCCATTGCTTACATTCTAGAAAAGCTTGAAAGAGGTTTTTAAATGACAGATAGCTGGCTGCTCACTTTTCCATAAATTTATTAGAATAAAGAATACATTTCACCCATAAGTTTATAACCTAGTCCAGACAGTCCGATCTAGTCTTTAAATTATAATAAGGAACAATCTTATCGTTTTATTATTTATAAAACAAATAGAAAATAATTGAATTCAATTAAGTGTAGTTTTGAAAAATGGGCTTGGAAGAATTTGGCTAGCACTGAGGGTTTTTGGGAGTGAGAGGGAAAATTCAGGGAAAATGGCTCTTTGCAGAGGATCTAAATCAAGCAGTTCTTCTCATCGCCACCAGATGGCACCATGAGACTAGGCTTTTGTGTGTGGATGAGGCAGCTGTGGCAGAGGTAGTTGGGGTGGGGGAGGTGCAGCAGCTGTAGTTTATAGGCTTGCCCAGCTTTCATTTTCTTTTTGCTATATTTCTCAAATATTTACCAGACAGTGTGATATTTTCCTTCCCTCTATGCCGTGTGTGTGTGTGTGTGTGTGTGTGTGTGTTGTGCGTGTTCGTTCGTGTATATGTGGAGGTCAGAGGTTGACTTTAGGTATTTTCTTGAATGCCCTACACTTTATATTTTGGAAAGATGTCTCTCACTAAACCTAGAACTTGACGTTATGACTAGACTGGGTGGCCAGTGAGCCTCAGGATTCACCCGTCTTTACTTTCCCAGCACTAAGGTTGCGGGTATGAACTGTCATTCCTGGATTTTCTTGTGTGCCTGAAATACAAATTTAGGTCCTTATGCTTGTCCAAAAAGGACTTTACGCAATGGGCCATTACCCTGCCTTTATGATGAATTTTAAAATGTAAGTTAATATCTTAAACTGGGTACATCAAATCACAAACATTATACATACGGCTTGGTGGCCATGTTAGATTTGATGTGTGTGTACATTGGGTCATGCTCAAATCAGGTTAGACATATTTATGCCTTTACATCTTCGACTTATCTGCGATGAACATATTTCAGATCTTTTATTCCGTGTTCTTCTGAAATGTTAATACATTACTGTCATTTATCATCACAACTGTGGCACTTCTTGCTCTTATCTAACTTAATAGGACCCGTTGATCAACCCTCTCTGTCCCTCTTACCTTGTTGTTTCTCTCCACAGTCTATGGAGCGCTCCATTCTAATCTATGAGGGTGACAGAGATTCAATGAATGAGATCAGGGTGTGTATGTCTTTCTGACCTTGGTTTGCTCCTCTTAACATAATGATATTTATTTTTATTCATGTTGTTGTAAATCACAGAATCCTGTTCTTTGTAATAGCCAAATAGTATTTCATTCTATACAGAGAGATACGCTGTACTCTCATTAGCCCTTCTGTAGCTGATGACCACTCCAGTTATTTTTATCTCTGGGATATTATGAATTATAATTCAGTTTACATAAAATATAGATGATATATATGACATGTAGATCTTATTTCTGTTATTACTTTTATAGGTGTGTAAGCGTGTGTATGTTTGTGTATGTGCAGTGTGCAGATGTACATGTGTATGTAGGTATGTGTGCATGCATGCAGAAGCCAGAGGAAAACCTTCAATGCCATTCCTCAGGTGCTACCCACTTTTTTTTTTTTAAATATGGTAGCTGTTCTTTCTTTCTTTCTTTCTTTCTTTCTTTCTTTCTTTCTTTCTTTCTTTCTTTCTTTCTTTCTTTTTCTTTCTTTTTTTGATAGGTGCTCTCTCACTGTGTGAAGCTTGCTACTTAAGCTAGCTGTCCAGCAAGCTCCAGAGATCCAGCTATCCCAGCTAGAATTAAACTGCATGCCATCATGCATGGTTTTGTAATCTCTTAAGAATCAATCTGTTCTCCTTCCTTCCTCTCTTCCTCCTTCCCTTCTCCGTGTTTTCATTCTTTTGTTCCTTCTCTTCACTTTCCTTCTTATCTGTCTACACACCTAGCTATCTAAATCAACTAGTGATAACACATGCTGTTGGGAGGGAATGATTGGATTTAAGTCCTTTGAGGTTCTAAGGTAGTGACACTGTTTATGAATAATAATAAATAAATAATAAATAAACCCTAGAGTTTCTTGTCAACCATTTCTGAAGTCTAGGCTTCAGTTCTCTCTAACATGAGTGCTCTACAGACTGCTACTGACGTTAGAATGGAAGGTCGTATGGTTCAGGGATGGCCAGGCTTCACCTGGAGGACATCACTTACATCTCCATCTCGTTTGGGGTACTGTTCTTATCACCTGCCTTTACTACCACTATTGCTACAACCTCCTTTTCTTTTGCTTCCTCTTCTTCCTCCTGGTGCTAGGGAGAGCCTTCTGTCATGATAAGTATGAGTTCTAACACTGAGCTATATCCACAGCTATTGGCTCATATTTATACAATGTAATGTGGGGAGTAACGCAAAGGAGTGACAAAGAGCAAGACAGATCAATGAGCTATATGAATGCATAGCTAAGAAATGATTGAAAATTGAAGACTAGAGAAAGATTATCAGATAAATACTAATCAGAAGAAGGTAACTCTACCTTTTCACCTAGCAGCAGTTTGGGTCTTATGCAAAACGCACATAAACGTATGTGTGTTCGCGCACATGCGTGTGCGCACATGCGTGTGCGCGTGCACACACACACACACACACACACACACACACACCCCTCTACTTCAGTTTTAACTGAAGAGAACTTCCACATTTTGACAAAAAGAATATATTGAATTCTCAAGGAAAAATGAGACTATAACAATTATGACCTTGAGATTATCTAATAATAACACCCAAACCTGACTTAGGACATGGGAAAATTGATACATTCATTATCCCAGTAGGAATATTTTTTATAGCAGACTTTTGTTAGTAATTGGTTTGTTGTACAAAATTAAAATTAGTTGGACTATGTGATTTCTTAAATGTTGACTATGTGTGTTGAGGAGGACAACAGTACGGCTGAAATGGACTAAAACTGGCCGCGTGCATAATGATAATGTGACCTGTGGGAACAGAAAGGAACAAGGATGACTTGGATGGGATGGTGAGGAACATGATTCAGGTGGGAAATTTTGGGTTTCAAGGTCATTTCAAAAAGGAAGATAACACTCACTTCCCTGGACTTGGGTCATGTTAGTGGATTTCTAGGTCTTCAACACATACCTCTTTAACAGTGGTCTTGCTGTGAATCATGATTAGTTAGATAGCTATTGTTGGAAATGCTATTTGGTCAGTCTGGAAATTCTGAGAGGTGAATGTCAAAGCAATTACTTTTATTGTTCTCTACTTACTATTGATTAGAACATTCAATAGGGAAGAGCTTTTCCATTCCAGGGGCTTCTAGAAGAAGCTAGCAATTGCTTAAAGGTGATTGCTATGATGGACCAGGTAGAAATAATAACTGTGATTTGTAAGGATTTAAAAGCTTACAGATCGCTTTTGTGATTTTCACAGCAATTCCAGGAGGAAGAGAGGGTCATATTTATATTACACACATTTTTCAGATAACAAGAATGAACAAGTGAACAGGGGGAAGATATGTAACTCTTGAGATGTGGCTGTGTGGATGGTGAGCAGGAAGTCCTAGTATGGTCTTTGATTGAGCTCCTGGAAAAACAGCTTCCTCTGGCTATCTTTTTTTAAGTCTTATTTTTCTTGGATATTTTATGTGTTTATATTTCAAATGTTATCCCCTTTCCCCACAGCCCCTCCTCCCTCTCCCTGCTTCTATGAGGATGCTTCCACTTCCATCCACCCACTCTAATCTCAATGCCCTGGCATTACCCAACATTGGGGAAACAAGCGTTCACAGGACCAAGGGCTGTTCCTCCACTTGATGCTGGACAGTGCCATCCTCTGCTACATATGTGGCTGGAGCCATAGGTCCCTCCATGTGTACCCATTGGTTGGTGGTTTAGTCCCTGAGAGCTCTGTTAGGTTCTGGTTGGTTGGTATTGTTGTTCTTCCTATGGTGTGGCAAACCCCTTCAGCTCCTTCAGTCTTTTCTCTAACTCCTCCTCTGGGGTCCTCTTGTTTAGTCCAATGGTTAGCTGCAGCCATCTTCATCCGTATCAGTAGGGCTCTGGTAGAGTCTTTCAGGAGACACCCATATTTGGCTCCTGTCAGCAAGCAATTCTTGTCACCAGGAATAGTGACTGGGTTTGGTGGCTGCATATGGGATGGATCCCCAGGTGGGGCAGGCTCAATGACTTTTCTTCTATTCCTGCTCCATTTTTTTTTGTCCTTGTATTTCCTCCTGTGAGTATTTTGTTCTCCCTTCTAAGAAGGAATGAAGCATCCACATTTTTGTTTTCCTTCTTCTTGGGCTTCATATGACTTGTGAATTTTTTTCTTAGGTATGACAAGCTTTGGACTAATATCTACTAATGAGTGAGTGCATACTATGTGTGTTCTTTTGCAACTGGGTTACCTCACTCAGAATGATATTTCTAGATCCAACCATTGCCTATGAATTTCATGTAGTCATTTTTAATAGCTGAGTAGTACTCCATTGTGTAAATACATCCATTCCTCTGTTGAAGGGCATCTGGGTTCTTTCCAGCTTCTGGCTACTATAAATAAGGCTTCTATGAACATAGTAGAAGATGTGTCCTTGTTATATGTTGGAGCATCTTTTGGGTGAATGTCCATGAGTGGTATAGTTGGTTCCTCAGGTAGTATTATGTCCAATTTTCTGAGGAACCTCCAGACTGATTTGCAGAGTAGTTGTACCAACTTGCAATGTGACCAACAATGGAGAAATGTTCCTATTCCTCCACATCCTTTCCAGAATCTACTATTTTTTTTCATCTTTATTAACTTGGGTATTTCTTATTTACATTTCAATTGTTATTCCCTTTCCTGGTTTCTGGGCCAACATCCCCCTAATCCCTCCCCCTCCCCTTCTATATGAGTGTTCCCCTCCCCATCCTCCACCCATTACCACTCTCCCCTTAACAATCATGTTCACTGGGGGTTCAGTCTTGGCAGGACCAAGGGCTTCCCCTTCCACTGGTGCTCTTACTAGGCTATTCATTGCTACCTATGAGGTTGGAGCCCAGGATCAGTCCATGTATAGTCTTTGGGTATTGGCTTAGTCCCTGGAAGCTCTGGTTGGTTGGCATTGTTGTTCATATGGGGTCTCAAGCTCCTTCAAGCTCTTCCAGTCCTTTCTCCGATTCCTTCAACAGGGGTCCCGTTCTCAGTTCAGTGGTTTGCTGCTGGCATTCGCCTCTGTATTTGCTGTATTCTGGCTGTGTTTCTCAGGGGAGATCTACATCCGGTTCCTGTCGGCCTGCACTTCTTTGCTTCATCCATCCAGAATCTACTATTTTTGATCTTAGTCATTCTGCCTGGTGCAAGGTGGAATCTCAGGGTTGTTTTGATTTGCATTTCATTGATGACTAAGGATGTTGAGCATTTCTTTAGGTACTTCTCAGCCATTCTGTATTCTTCAGTTGAGAATTATTTGTTTAGCTCTGTACCCCATTTTTTTTAATAGGCATATTTGATTCTCTGGAGGAAGAGCCTCAAACACATGGGCACAGGGGAAGATTTCCTGAACAGAACACCAATGGCTTATGCTCTAAGGTCAAGAATTGACAAATGGGACCTCATAAAACTGCAAAACTTCTGTAAGGCAAAGAACCCTGTCAATAGGATGAAACAGCAACCAACAGGTTGGGAAAAGGTCTTTATCAATCCTACATCTGATACAGGGCTAATATTTAATATATACAAAGAACTCAAGAAGTTAGATTCCCCCTAAGTGAGCTATCTTAATGCTCTTCCGCTGACTTTAGTTTTCTCTCTCTGTATACATCTGAATACAGGAAACTCTGTTCATTATAAAGAATCTGCTCACTATGCAATCATAGTTGTTCAATAGCCATATATCCTGCCCCAAAGGCTTTATCACCTTCTCCCAACACCACCACCAGCTGGCGACCAAGTGTTCAAGCAGATGTGGTGGTGATGAACATTTCACACGACAACCATAATAAAGGGGAAAACTTACATTAAGTCAGTAAACTGTGAGGGGGACAGTAGCAGGGACTTTACACAGCCACATTCCTAGGCTTTCTGATCAGAGATAACTGGTAAATGGTGCCTTTTGGCTGCTTCTGTTTGAATGCGAACCTAAAACTCACACTTGTACAATTAGGGGTACAATAATGTGTATATTTTTGAATAAGGATATAAGGAATAAGTATGCCACACTTATCTTATTTTCTTTTTAGAGTTTGATTATTTCTCCTCTGAAAGAATTGCTACATCAGCATCAACCTCTTTATTGCATTGAAATAATTTTGACTGTTTTGTGTAAGATTTATGAAAGAAATATTCCTTGGGTTTGTTTGGGAAACATAATATCTGAGGGTTTAAAGAACCCTTTAAAGGAAAATAGGAGCTGAGGGATGATATTAATGTTCTAGATTATTAAATGAAAATATTTTGAGTAAGAAATTTTAAAATAGCAATATTATGAATAAAATCCTATTAAGAAATTTCAAACACTCAGATTTTCATCAAATTCTAGGTACAGGAGAATAATGCTGGACAGCCAATAGTCTACCCTGCAAGCCCCAGGTTCAGTGAGAGACTCTAAAAGCAAGGTGGATGACAACCGAGGACCCACAGCTGAGACTGCTTGTTGGACTCCAGACACACGCACATGCTCTAGCATACAATAGCTAACATACATCACTCATACATGATCTCTCTCTCTCTCTCTCTGTCTCTCTCTCTCTCTCTCTCTCTCACACACACACACACACACACACACACACACACGACCTAGTTTTAAGTCAGAGATGGATTATTTTTGTGAATGTTAGGGTTGAAGTTTTCTATGAGGATCAACGTTGGTAGATAAATAAGCATTTGAGGTTAAAGAAGTTTTTACTTGGGTGATAGTTTGAATAAAAATGCCTCCCATATGCTCATAGGGAGTGGCACTATTAGGAGGTATGGCCTTGTTGGAATAGGGATAGTGTTGTTGGAGGAAGTTGTACCACAGTGTTGTTGCATCACTGGGGGAGGCTGCAAGGTCTCAGATGTTTGAGGTAGGCCCAGTGTGATTGCTCTCTTCATGCTGCCTTGATCTGGATGACATTTAGCTCCTTAGCACCACGTCTGCCTACATATCAACATGATTCCCACATGGCAATAATAGACTAAATCTTTGCAACTGTAACCTAGACAAATTAAATGTGTTTTGTTTTTTATAGGAGTTGCCATGGTCATGGTGTCTCTTCACAGCAATAAAACTTTAATTAACATAAACTGCAATCTTCAAATCCAAATTCACATCGAGGGGGAAAAGACTTCTTGAGCTGCTCTTGCAATGAGGCTAGCAGGTTTGATGTTGCTTTAGGCAGTTTGGGACCTAAACTTAGCCGAGAATGTGGGAAGGACTTCAGTGGAGGCAGGGTGTGGCATGAAGACAGTTACATCTGGACAGATTAATAACTTTGATAAGGAACTCCTATGAATTGAGATCTGTTATCCAGGGCAATTTAGATATGCTTAGCTGACTCTGTTCCAAATAAAAGATTATTGGTACTAAAAGGGTTCTTACCAATTGGAGTCTGAGGGACCCAATTCTTTTAAAGGGACAGACTTCCTATCCAGCTGTGCTTCTTCAGTGCATGAACAGGAGAAAAGGAGCACACAGCCACCTTCTCTTCTACCCTCCTGTTGTATTTGAGGTTCTTAGTATAGTGTTTATTTTATTTTGGGGGTGAGATTGACTTTTAGATCTGGGACAAGGGGAGAGGGTGGCCTTGATTGAGAACAATTTCATATTTTTTCTCTCTGAGAACAAGCGTCATGACAGCAAGGGAGAGGTTCACCCACAGCATTATCGCTTTTTAGTTTTACACATTCCATCTCGCCCATAAAAGTCTGTGCTGTACTTTCCGATAAGTGAATGTTTTTCATTATTCCAAGAATGCTTTATGCTTCCTATTGTTTATATGCCACCACTCAAGAACCCTTACTGAGCTTCCCTCATTACAAAGAAGACACAGGTTTCACTAAGGGAGGCAGGTGCTCAGTGATCCAGGAACATACCTTAGCAATTCCGTTCCTGGTGCTTCTGTCCATTGTACCATTTCTCACTTAGAATGCATCTTCACTCCCTTCTACTTATGTAAAAAGTACAAACATGCTCAAACCTCATGTCCTATACCTGACCTCTCTGAAATTGCTAAGGTTATTGCTGTTCTTTTCATCCTATTGAACTAAGTCTGGTGATTTCTTGATAGAGTGATTGAGTGGAAAGAAAGCAAAATATAAACGATTGATGTACGGACTTCACTTTCCAGAAGCAAATTGTCTAAACTCCCTCCAAGAAATAAATGCATTTAGGATATGCATAGTTTGCCCTCTAAAGTATCAAATGTCTCTCTCAACGTGGCACTTATTCAAATTCCGCAGGATACTATTGCATCATTGACTCTACAGCCTTTGGGGGGCTCATGTGGTGAAACAGTATCAAGATCTATTCAATGTCTTGAGTCCAGGATACACTCAGTGACTCACGGCTCTCATGTTTTTTTGTTTTTTTGTTTTTTTTGTTTTTTTTGCAAAAATTCAGAGAGGGTTTATATAATTCTGGTCAGAGAGGTGTTTCCAGTACACTTGACTATAATCAAGTGGGATAATTAACACTTGCCTGACCAGTACTGCTAAGATAAAAGTGGGTATATCCTACTCTTCAGATTCTGAAAGTGCACCCTTGGAAAGGACCCAAAACAAATTGCTGGAGGTGTGGACCAGAAAAACTGTGTTAGCACAGTGGTACAAAGTCCTCCTGACAACACAAAGACGTACCTTAGATCTCTAGGTGTTTGTGCAAAAACCATTACTGTCAGATCTCATATGTGAGTAGTGAGAACTGACTAGCTTTTCACAAAGTTCGGACAGATGGACTTTAGTCTTAGGGGATCAAAACACCCGCATGGAAAAAAAAGCACCCACATGCCCTATCAAGTTCTGTGGTATTGAATCAGTGTGAGTTCTAACACAGCAAATGTTCTGTGGATAAAATCTGCTCCCAGAGCTGCATTAGATGGAAAGTGAGCTGCGTATTTGCTCAGCATCTTGGGTTGTGGGTTCCTGTATGTTTAACCCCGAGTTCTCCCAGCTGGGGTAGAATACCCTTAATGGATCATTTGGCATATATGGCAATGCTTACAACGAAACAAGCTTCTGAAAAATTTAAACTAAACCTTTTAGAACTTCCCAGGAGGAAACTGTTGCATTGAAAGGCAATATAACTCACGACACCAGAAACCTTTTCGTCAGTCTCTGTAGAAGGCAATCTATTTTTTAATCTTTCTGACTTTATTTTTTTCTTTTTGCTAAAAATATTGTTTCATTAAATGAAGCATTTTAAGAAGGGTTAATTTTTTTCAGAAATTGTATATAAATGTAATAGACCCATGATTTCTACCCCAAAAGAGCTACATTTTATGTGGATCTCCTCATTCCTTGTTTTCATAGATAAAGTTATACTTAGGTATGGGTGTGTGAAGTGTATACTGAGACATTAAAATTAATTTTTCTTTAAAAGAAATGAATAGTGTCTAAATTGCAAACATTGAAAAGACGTTTTAAGTGAAGTAAGCTGTGGTAACTAATCTTTGGTAAACTTTTATTCATATATTTTGATTGAGATGACTGAATTTGACAGGAAGCCCACGTATATCCATATGCTTATTTGATTGATGGGATTGATAGTATTCTTATCTTTTCTTTTGTTTTTGGTATGGAGAAGTCAGTAGTCTATAGTATAAAACCTAAACAATTTAGCCAGTCAATTGTCCAGTATAAATTTGTCTTTCTTGTTATACAAATGAAGTTGGATGACCCTTGAGGCACATACACTTAAACTGGAGACAAAGTATAATCTAATGTGTTCCTATAAAAATTTCAATGATCTATTTGGGTGATTGTAGCTGCAATTATAAAGAATATTGTAGTTCATTTTTCACCTCTTCATATATACACAGCAATTTGTTTTATATACAGTCTAGATGCATAACTCAGCAATTATGACATAGTTACCCAAAGATGTCTGGGCTATGTGAATTAAAAATGGTCTTAACAACATTGTATTTCTTTCTGAAGCACCTATAAAAAGGAAAGATTGCATTTCAGAGAGGCAAAGGATAATCAGAGAGCCTAAGAGGGGGGAGAAATCGCCTCTTTTGGTTTTGCTCTGAATACATCCATCTGCTGCTTTTGTTATGAACTGTCTACTAAAGAATGGGTGAATGGGTGGAGGAGCACCCTCTTAGAGGTAAAGGGGATGGAGGAGAGAATGGGTGAATGGGTGGAGGGCACCCTCTTAGAGGAAAAGGGGATAGAGGCGAAGGTGGATTTGGTGGAGGAGTAACGAGGAAGGGGGATAACATTTGAAATGTAAATGAATAAAGTGAATAATAAAATAATATTAATAAAACCGTCTCTAGTTGTAAACTTCAGTTATCCTTTGTGTACCCCACTCTTTTAAGGAAAGGGACCTTCAACTCTGAAACCCAGAGCAAGTGTTTTTGATAGATTCATGATATTTAACTACCACAACCACGAGTTTGTTTGCTAATGGCTTACCCACTTTCAGATTCATGTACAAACAGTTACAAATAACTCTTTTAATCCTCACAATACCCCTAAGGTAGTATTGTGGCTCTTCCTGTTTCATGGATGAGTGTGCCACGTGCGTAAGGTCACAGAGAGAGAGAAGGAAGAGCAATGATGTGATATAAGCAATAAGCTCCAAAGTCCGTGTGTCAGTGGCCGCAGCCTCTATTGCCATTAACCTGGCATGTGGGTGCTCCTTTTGTACCTTACACTTTCTGCTGATCCTTCTGAGCTAGCTCTAGAGGACATTTGTTAGAAGCACTCTCTCAAGCAAAGTCACACAGATTATATGTAGAATCCACTATCACAGTGGATTCTCTGTGCAGTGGGCCAGACACTCATACTTCAGCATTGCATCCATTCCAGGCATTACAGACTTTTCTCGTCATTGTGATATAATGTCCAAGTATGCTAGTTTTTTGTTGGATCTATAATAAATTAATAAACTTACAATAATAGTGAAATGTTTATTAAACCCTTACTTAATCCAGGTGCTGGGCAATGCATTCTTTTTTTTTTTATTGGATATTTTTCCTTTGCATTCAAATGTTATTCCCTTTCCTGATTTCCCCATCCATGAGACCCTACCCCACCCCTCCCCCTTCTTCTATAAGGGTGTTCCCCCTTCCCAACCCCCCTTCTCACCCCACCCCAATATTCCCCTACACTGGGGGGGGGCGCCCTGGTCCAGCCTTGGAAGGGCCAAGGGGTTCTCCTCCCATTGGTGCCCAACATGGCCATCCTCTGCTACCTATGCAGCTGGAGCCATGGGTCTGTCCATTTATAGTCTTTGGGTAGTGGTTTAGTCCCTGGGAGCTCTGGTTGGTTGCCATTGTTGTTCTTATATGGTTGCAAACCCCTTCAGCTCCTTCAATCCTTTCTCTAACTCCTCCAATGGGGAACCTGTTCAGTTCAATGGTTTGCTGCTAGTGTTCGCCTCTGTCACACTCTGTCTGAGCCTCTCAGGGGACAGCTATATCAGGCTCCTGTCAGCAAGCACTTATCGGTTTCATCAATATTGTCTAGTTTTGTATACCCAGGTTGGGCAGGCTCTGAATGGCTATTCCTTCAGTCTCTGCTCCAAACTTTGTCTCCATGTCTGCTCCTATGAATATTTTTGTTCCCCTTTTTAAGAAGGAATGAAGCATCTGCACTTTGTTCGTGCTTGTTCTTGAGCTTCATGTGGTCTATGGATTGCATCTTGGGTAATTTGAGCTTTTGAGCTAATATCCACTTATCATTGAGTGCATACCATGTGTCTTGTTTTTTTTTTTTTGTTTGTTTGTTTGTTTGTTTTGTTTGTTTGTGTGTGTGTGTGCATGTGTGTGTGTGAGAGAGAGGTGTGTGTGTGTGTGAGAGAGGTGTGTGTGTGTGAGAGGTGTGTGTGTGTGTGTGTGTGTGTGTGAGAGAGAGAGAGAGAGAGAGAGAGAGAGAGAGAGAGAGAGAGAGAGAGAGATTTTGGGTTAATTAACCTCACTCAGGTTAATTAGTTTCTATTAATTTGACACAAACTAGCGTCACTTTGGAAGAGTAAGCACTTGCCTTATAAGAACGTACTGTGAGCACATCTGTAGGGGCATTTTCTTGTTTGATGCTTGATAGTGGAAGGCCCAGCACAAAGTGGATGGTGCTACTGCTGGGCAAGTGGCCCTGAGTTGTGTAAGAAAATAAACTGAGCAAGTCATGGAAATCAATCCAGTGAGCAGCACTGTACCGTGGTTTCTGCTTCAGTTCCTGCTTCCAAATTCCTTACGTTCTTCAACCAGGTCAACCAACTGGGGGCCAGATATTCAAGTATGAAACCACAATACTCCTTGTTAAGAGATGCCGATTATCCTCTCATCTATAAGACGTTCTATGGGCTGGAGAGATGGCTCAGCGGTTAAAAGCACTGACTGCTCTTCCAGAGGTCCTAAGTTCAAATCCCAGCAACCACATGGTGGCTCACAACCATCTGTAAAGAGATCCAATGCCCTCTTCTGGTGTGTCTGAAGACAGCTACAGTGTACTTATATATAATAAATGAATAAATCTTAAAAAAAAGACCTTCTACAAATTATTTTTCAAAATGTAGTTTTAATGCCATCTTTTCTGTCCATTGCCTCCTGGTGGACTCAGGGACAGGGTTTCCAAGGTACATCCTTAAACACTTCCCATTTGACCCTGGCCCTCTGGTGTCAGCTTTTGATTTGATTTGGATCTTCTTGGACTAAGTCAGGAGGGGATTGGGGGTGCAGTTCCTGTATGGTCACCCAATGAGACCCTATCATTTTTTTTAAAATAAGACTTTTGAGATTGAATAAAAGCCTGCAGTGGAATGGCTAATCTTTTGAAGTAACTGTCATGATAAATTGTCCTGGAACACGACCTTCAAAATACAGATGTATCAATAGAAAGGATTAATTTTGAAAGCCATTCAAATTATGGGACTTTGACCAAGATGCTAAAGTACAAACAAATCCCCAAACTGGGCAATGAGAGACTGTTAATTTAATGCTAAATATGTGTATCATAACCTCTGATCACACAGAATTGGTATTTTTACATGGTCTGAAAACAAATATTTTCCTTAGCAATTTATTTTTTGTTATGATTCCTCCAGTAATCTGCCATGGTTTTGTCAAGGAGAAATAAGAATATATTCTTATAATCATAGAAGTCTATAATAATATTTAGTCATCCTGGTTTTGATGCTGGGAAAACAGATGCATTAATTTTACATGAAATGGAGGATAAGAAAATGGAAACAGTGCAGCAGCTGATTATAGGTCAAACAGGTGCTATATGACAGTTTGTAATGTCGATAAAAGCTTTTAGTCAGTAAGTTTAAGGACACCTGGTGTCTAATGGCTGAAGCAGTAATTTTTCAGTGGGAAGTCTATTTTGGTTCAAGCAGGTTCTCTAGATGGAAACTCTTGCTGTAAGTGAACCCAGCTCCCTGAATTCTTCTTCTATACCAGATATTTTAGGTCAAGCAGACACAATTGGTACTGTGATCCAGGAAGAAACCTGCATGTCAAGTTCCTGTCACATGGATGCCTGTGTGTGTGTGTGTGTGTGTGTGTGTGTGTGGTCTTTAAAGATGGTTTCAGAAGCACTGTAAATAATGAAATGTTTCTCTTTTTCTCTTAAGCACAGTAGGACTATATAGAAAAAGTAAATGATCTATCCCAAAAACTTCAAGGAGTGTTTGGATATTGTGTGTTATAAAGAGTCTCTATGGCCAGCCCAAGGAGAATCAGGTTTTATTTGCTACTTGATAAGTGCTGTTCAGCAAAAATATTCTTTCTCTTAGTTTATTTTAACATTAATTTGTAAATTCTGTTGGTTTTTGATAGGCTACATTTTACAGTAATTTGAAAGTGGGAGAAACATTCTTGTAAGATGACTCTGCCAAAACTGGTTCTTTCTCTCCCTCCCTCCCTCTCTCCCTCTCCCCCTCTGCCCCTCCCTCTAGTGTGTGTGTGTGTGTTGTGTGTGTGTGTGTTACCATGATCTAGCATGCCCACAGTTGTAGACCAGCTTTTAACATTTCACTACTGAATCCAACATGAACTTTTTAATGCCACAAGACAAAATGAAGTACTTCTTTCAGAAAGGAAGAAGCTCTTCACTGACAGGTGGAATAGTCACAAACGGCTTCTTGCCTTATATATTCATTTGCTAAAGTTCTTGAAAACTAAAGTTGACTGATTTGTTAAAAAACAAATCTTTTTATAATAAATTTTCTGTAAAGATTTATAAATTGCTATGGAGAGGAGATTTAAATCTATTTCCTGGCAAAATTAGAAATTTTACACAGTTTATAAATAGATTTGAAAACCAACTATCTCAGCCTGAGTTTATTCTACCCATTTATGACTGAAGACTTTTTAAAAACAAATTAATTTTAAACAGGACCTATGTTGGTACTTTTGACAGATTACAAGAACAAAGGCCCTTGCATTGGGGCTTTCATGGACCTTGTGAACAGATAGTTCTCATAAATCCTATATAGCAGGGGGTTGGGGATTTAGCTCAGTGGTAGAGCGCTTGCCTAGGAAGCGCAAGGCCCTGGGTTCAGTCCCCAGCCCCCCCCCCAAAAAAAAAAAAAAAAAAAAAAAACAGCCAAAAAAAAAAATCTATATAGCAGGTCCTTTGATTCTCTCTCAAAAAGTTTCATCCTATTCCACTTGGTAGGAAGCACCACAGGGATCTTGCTACTTTCAGTTTTCTCTATTGCTGTTTTCATTTCCTGTTCAGAGACAGAACTAGTCAATTCCAGATGATCCAGTCTTGGCATTTTAATTTTAGCATTTTCAAATTTCTGCTATCAGCTGCTAGATCTGTTGCAAACATCAGTTTGGAGAATAATAAAAAAAATACATAAGAAAAAGACTTTAGTTGGACATGGAAAGTCAAGCTTGTAACCTCACCATTCAGGAGGCTGACACTAGAGAATGGCTAAGTTCAAGGACAGTCTGTGGTACATTTCAAGAATTCTGTCTCCAAAAGAAGGGTGGTTTTTTTTTTTTTTTTTTGTTCTTTTTTATGTTATCTAATATGCATGTACAGAGATGGTTTTTTAAAATGTTGATTCCTATAGATTTTTAGCAACTCTTTACATTGAGAGAGCTATTTATGATATTTAAAGAAATTTTATGTGAATTATCATGGTATAGAGTTAGAGAACAGAAATGTGTGAGGTACATATGAACATGCATATGTCAGTGAGGCACCTGTGTACACTTTGAGGTGGAATATCAGATGCCTGGTGTGTCATTTTCTGTCTTATTCCCTTAGGAAAGGATCTCTCACTGAACCTGGAGCTAGGCTGGCAGCTTATCAACCCCACAATTCTTCTGTCTCTATTCTCTATCTCCAGCCCTGAGCCAATAGGTTTATAAGGTCACACAGCTTTATGCATGGATGTTGGGACCTGAATTCAGGTACTCAAACACTTGCACAACAATAGGCCTTATTCATTGAGCCATCTCTCTACTCCTTAAAACTTAGTTTTAGAGCCTAATTTGTGACAAATTTTAAATTATTGTGTGATTTATTAGATGTTCATTTGATGATTTATGTGCTTTATTAACTTGATTCTTAAGTTAATTTTTCTTGGGTATTTGGACCTGTGTTCTGATGGTGTAGCTACTTATTTTGGCAAAATCATTTGCTTGGCTCCCCGGGCCAGTTAGTTACATTGACAATAGCCTGCATGTGAAGACTGAACAGGGGGACTCTGCCACCTCTGGTACCTGTAAGATGGATTAGTCTTCAAGGAAGCAACAGGACACTGTGGTTACTGGAAAATGCAAACCGTTACCATTCACCTTTCATAGAATACATGAGTCAGAAGAATATATTAGCAACACAAGGAAATATATTTTACATAAACAGCCACTAGTTAGGTTTCTTCTGTCCTGCCTATGGTTACAGAGCAAAGTGCTAAGTGTGTTCTAATTCTGCTGTTCATTGCTGTACCTTATTCTGCTTGATCCTCATTTCAGCTACCAGGGACATAGTCTTTTGGGAAAGGCTATGATGCATCTAGAGGTATGTGTCAGGGCAAGCAGTCCTCAGGATTTTTACTTAGAAGGCCGTTTGAGTTGCAGAATGAGCACACTCCACATTTATTAAATGGGTACTTAGCATCCAAAAGGAATTGTGTAGAGGATAGAGTAGGTGGTTTATGGTCTTCATTATTAAAGATTCTTAAAAAAAATCGGACCTAGCTCTCAGACCATTTCTACCCAAGATAATCAAAGAATGCTTTCTGATATTTTATTGAAAGTATATTTTTTTTACAAAATATAATAAAATATATTCTGATTACAGTTTTCTACCCACCTCTACTCTCATACGGATCCATACCTTTTCTGTCTCTTTTTGTAAAACAAATAGGAGTCTAAGAAATAATAATAAAATAAAATGAAAACATACGTAAGACCTAATACCAATACTCTTCAAACTATTCCACAAAATAGAAACAGAAGGAACACTACCTAATTAGTTCTTTGAAGCCACAATTACACTTATACCTAAGCCACACAATGATCCAACAAAGAAAGAGAACTTCAGATCAATTTACCTCATGAATATCGATGCAAAATCACTCAATAAAACTCTCACAAACCAAATCCAAGAACACATCAAAACAATCATTCACCACGATCAAGTAGGGTTCATCCCAGATATGCAAGGATGGTTCAATATATGGAAATCCATCAATGTAATCCATTATATAAACAAACTCAAGGGGGGGGGGAAACACATGATCATTTTATTAGCTGCTGAGAAAGCATTTGACAAAGTTCAACACCCCTTCATGTTAAAAGTTTTCACTTTATAGATGAGAAAATTGAATTTGTTTGTTCTGAAAACAGCTTGAATTTTGTTATGTCAAAGTCCATCTGTCATGAGATTTTTATTCTCTGAGTTATCTTCAGCATGTGGAGGCATCTGGCCACTTTAGCAATTTCAGTCATCTTACATTCCAGGCACCAGAACTATAAATGGTAAAACCACATGAATATCCCTGTCCCTGTGAGCTTCTGAGGGCAACAGTGTGAAATCTTGAGTAAGAGTCCCTCATTTGATAGATAGAACAGGATGAGATAATTATTGTTTCCATCCACAGGATTTGGGAGTACTTTCCAGTACCATATGATAGGAAAACTGCAAAACAAACTATATACACTGCTTTTCTCCAGAAAGAAATTATGGTAAGAATACTAGAATACTATATTATTATGAGACTCCTAGATTTAAGTAAAAAGCATAGGAAGTCATTATATTCATCCCTTGAGAATGCTCTGAGGGGCTGGCTTGAACTGGGTGCTCCTA
Organism: Rattus rattus; assembly: GCF_011064425.1. Classification (NCBI taxonomy): domain Eukaryota; kingdom Metazoa; phylum Chordata; class Mammalia; order Rodentia; family Muridae; genus Rattus; species Rattus rattus. The sequence goes on along the minus strand of NC_046166.1, from coordinate 78,659,545 downwards.
GAAGTGGGGATGAAACACCAAAACTAGATGCTGTCTCAAAAGAACTCACATTTCAGTGGGATAACTTTTGCCTTAGAGTGCTCACTCAGTGGGGCAAGATGAACTCTTTAGCAGGTTGTGTCGAGTTGACTATTGTTTCTTTACTTCGTGATTGTATAATCTTGTGTAAATTCTTTGCCTCTGATTCCCAGCATCCTTATCTTTAAGGTTGAAATGATGTGATGATAATCATAGATCCAATAAGATAACATTAGCTGATCTACATATCTTTATAGTACATCCCTTTGTAGCATTAGTTGCATGGCCCTGCTGTTTGCTACTCTGTCTCCCAAGTAGACTCTGAACTCCCCTCTAAAATAAGATTACACATTTCTCATTCTTGCTGATTAGTAAAGTCCACAGAGTAGATATCCAAATAGCTGCTGAATGGAAAGAAGGAAGTGACACATCAGTGAGTAAACATGATTGTGGTAAGATAATGAAAGGGGGGTGGAGTATAATTCAAAACTAATTTGCCTATTTTACTAGGAGTTGCAAGTAACATAGTTTAAATGATGGAAACCAAGGCAAGTGAATTCTAAGAACAATAAGATGTGACTGGCACTGGTAAATACAATAGTAGCTAAGGAAAGAAATCTAGCTAAGAAAATAAACTCAGCGGTGTGTTAAAAAGCCTCAGATGAGAGCTTTAAGGAGAATGTGGATGGTAGAGAGTGGAGACAGCATTGTAACTGGCAGGATTCAATGGAGCTACATATAACCTAGGCTCATGGAACATATGGAAAGGAGGGTAGAACATATGCGATTGTATAATACTCAAAGAGCTGATATGATTATTAATTCAATCATAAAAATGTTTGAGTCTCCTACTATATTCCAGGAGCTGTACTTGCCATTGTGAACTCTATGGTTATTTAAGCACACGGTTTTCTTCCCTTACCACACATGATATTGACAAAGATAATAAAGGCATTAAAATTATCAACAAAATAAAAATCTACTGATTAAAATACATCATGGGAAGGGAAAAATGCAGAAGCTTCTCAGTTTTTACCAGGATTCATTCAGGCCTTAGAGACGTCAAGCCCAGATTCCATCTGGGAACATGGCCAAATACTCATTATCTCTTAGATGTGTCAAGGTGACTAAATTCTAGACAATGATATAGGAAAATTTTTCACCACTTCTGGAGTGTGCCTTTGAGAGAAAGTATGTGTATTCCCCTGAGATTTTCTTCCTTCACACTGGATATAAAATTTCAAAAAATGATTTCATGACCTTGTATGTAACATGGAAGTTATGAATGGAGATAGTACAATCCGGCCTTAAAATAGTGTTGGGCTAACAGCTTATAATTTGTCATAAAATGACCTTCCATCTTAGTTAAATCACTGTATCTTGGATTATTTCTGTTCTTGTTCCTTTTTAGCATGTGTTTGTAATGTAGAATGTGACAAAGACTTTAAACTTTATGTTTGAGGCTGCCATGAGTAGCAGCATAGACCCAGTAGTTCAAACAACACAGCAGGCAACCGTGGCAACAATCGTTGGCTTGGTTGTGTTACAGGCTCTCTTCACAGCTGGAAGAGGAGGATGGAGTGAGAGAAAGAGATGATATCTCTATCTTTTTGGCAACTCTTTAATGGTTACTAGCACCATCAGGAAGGCTTTTTATCACTATCTCATTCAGCTTTAATTACTTTCCAAAGGCCCCATCTTCAAATACCAGAATCAAACTGAAGGTTAAGATATCAACATATGAGTTTGGAGTGGACACTGCTCAGTCTAATAGAAGGCAGAGGAAGGCTGAGTTTAAATGGAGTGGAAAGGCTAGGAAATTTTACACACAAGAAAGTATTTTTGAAGAGAGTGATGAAATATTAGGAAGAAAAGTGCTCCTGGTGAAGTAAGAAAGTATCTAGGAATTAGGGGGAAAGGGAATAGGGAATGACAGTGTGAGAGAACCCAGGAAAGAAACGATGGAATGGAGAAGAGTCCTAAATGAAGTGAAAAGTCAAAGGAGAAGTTTTTTCCTTTCTTTTTTTATGGGATACTTTCTCTTTAAAAAGATTTATTTATTTTATGTAAGTACACTGTCCCTCTCTTCAGACACACCAGAAGATGGCATCAGATCCCAGTCCAGATGGCTGTGAGCCACCATGTGGTTGCTGGGAATTGAACTGGGGACCTCCGGAACAGCAGTCAGTGCTCTTAACCCTGAGCCATCTCTCTAGCTATGGGATACTTTTTATTTACATTTCAAATGTTATTCCCTTTCCTGGTTTCCCTGCCATAAATCCCCTATCCCATCCCTCTCCCCTTCTATAGGGGTGTTCCTTCTCCCCAACCAAGCCCTCTTCTGGCCCTCCTGACATCCCCCTGTACTGGAGGATACAACCTTGGAAGGACCAAGGGCTTCTCCTTCTATTGGTGCCCAACAAAGCCATCCTCTGCTACATATGCAGGTGGAGCCAAGGGTCTGTCTTTGGGTCGTGCTTTAGTCCCTGGGAGCTCTGGTTTGTTAGTGTTGTTCTTATGGGGTTCAATCTTTTCAGTCCTTCAGCTCTTTCAATCCTTTCTCTAATTGCTCCAACGGGGGTCCCGTTCTCAGTTCAGTGGTTTGCTGCTGGCATTCGCCTCTGTATTTGCTGTATTCTGGCTGTGTCTCTCGGGAGAGATCTACATCCGGTTCCTGTCGGCCTGCACTTCTTTGCTTCATCCATCTTGTCTAATTGGGTGGCTGTATATGTATGGGCCACATGTGGGGCAGGCTCTGAATGGGTGCTCCTTCAGTCTCTGTTTTAATCTTTGCCTCCCTATTCCCTGCCAAGGGTTTTCTTGTTCCCCCTTTAAAGAAGGAGTGAAGCATTCACATTTTGGTCATCCTTCTTGAGTTTCATGTGTTCTGTGCATCTGGGGTTATTCAAGCATTTGGGCTAACAGCCACTTATCAATGAGTGCATACCATGTGTGCTTTTCTGTGATTGAGTTTCTGTAATTCTTTTTGTTGTGTGTGTGTTTTTGTGTTTTTGGGATTTTTGTGTTTCCTCTTTAAGTGCTTCTACTTGCTTACCTGTGTTGTCCTGTATTTCTTTTTTTTTTTCTTTTTTTTGGAGCTGGGGACCGAACCCAGGACCTTGTGCTTGCTAGGCAAGCGCTCTACCACTGAGCTAAATCCCCAACCCCGTCCTGTATTTCTTTAAGGGAGTTTTTATGTCTTTCTTAAAGTCCTTTATTATCGTCATGGATATGATTTTACATCTAAATCTTGCTTTTCCAGTGTGTTTGGATATCCAGTATTTGCTTTTATGGGTGAACTGGGCTCTGATGATGCCAAGTAGTCTTGATTTCTGTTGCTTAGACTCCTGCGGGTGACTCTCAACATCAGGTGTTAGCTCATCTTGCTGTTTCTGACAGTGGATTGACCCTCCTGTAAGCCTTGAGTCAGCACTCCTGTAGATCTGTTTTCTTTGAGCTGCACCTTGGTTTGTGTGGTCCGAAGCATCCAGGTAGGTTGCTTGCAGCAGAAGAGTTGATTTTACCTCTGCTTTCAGGTGTATATGTGTTCCTGGAGACTGGCTTTCCGCTCTTGGCACAGGCAGAAACTGGAAGGGTCCTGCTCCTGACTGCCCCTAGTTCCTTGTGCCCAGAGAGCACAGAGAGCACTAGGCTTGTTCTTCTTGGTTCTGGAATGTGGGCAGAAGTAGTTGTCTTCTTTGAGATCTCAGGATTGTTTGCACTTTTGAGAGTCCAGCTCTCTACCCCTGATCCCCTAAAGGAGAACTTTACAAGGGGTTATTATAGCATGGACTAATTTGTGTTTGTAGAGTTCATCTGGTTCTATTGACTGTAGTGCTGGAGAGAAATGATGGATTTAAGTAAGTTTGGTGGTCCAGTTACCACGCAGGTTCTTGTGTATAGAAGCATGAAACGGAGAGGATAATACCATCAGGATAATTTTTTTTTTTACATTTTCATAACATTTTAAGATCTAATAGAAACTATATACAGTAATTTCACTATATCTTTCATGGAAATTTACATAAGTTAAAAGCAAGAATAATTAAGGAGAACCCAGACCTGTGAGCTGCTTTTCTCAGTCACAGTTCACTAGGAAAAGGGGTTTATATTGCCCAATTATGAGGAGCAGAGGAAAGGCTTAAATATGGGCTTTAGATACAGCTGGCCAGACTCTAAGATATAACACCCAAAGAGCTCCGTTCTTGACCACAACCCCACCTAGACATCCATGCTGTTCTCTGTCCTTGGCTTAGGAAGTCCCACTATAAATGTCTTTTTCCCAGGCAATCTCCAATGGGCATTGCACCCCAAAGGCAGGAATTACCTCACGCTGTTCCTTGCAAAGATACCAAAACTTAAATACTAAATAGCCATTCTGCACAGTCTTGGATTATGTTTGTCCATAGCACTCTAAAGCCCCAAAGGAAACAATGAGGTCTGAGTTGTCCCTATTCAGTAAGAGATGATCAGAGATATGCTTGTCTGAAGAATGAAAAGTTCAAATCCAAAGGTGAATAATTCCCAGAATGAACTGTCAACTGGATAGAAGTGGGTTCTGGCTTTCCATTTTCAGTAGCCAATCCACACTGAAGGAATTGTGCACAGGCTTTCTCTACATTTTGAGGTCCCTGGGATCTGCACCGGTCCCCAGCCACCTGCATCTATCCCACGCCTCCGGCAATTTCTGTGACGGAATGGTCTTCAAGAGTTAGAAGAGGATCAAAGCCCAGGGCGGGCAAGGAAGACGGAGGGACACCTTCATTGGATGCTAAGCAGCACCCACAACATCAAAGTCATCAATATTCTTTCAGGGAACTCCAGTGGTAAACTTCCTCCAGAGATTGGGGCATGAACCTATTAGCATAGTACCACCCCAGCCAGGTCCACTGGGGCTGGCTTCCAGATTTTTGTTCACAGACAGTCACCTCATTATCATACAGGCCCTGACAGGGACATCTGAGGAGGTTATTCCATTCAGTGGACAGGCAAAGGAACATGGGATTTGTCCAAGTCATCACTGAACTCCAGTGGTAAACTCTCAGTGGGCTGAAGCTCGCCAGCACTCAAGTACAGATCCACGGGGCTGGCTTCCAGATTTTCTGGAACAGACAGTACCTGCCGAGGAGGACAGTACATCTGAGGAGGCACCTGCAAGTGCAGTGGACAGCAGGGGTCCTCAGAAAGGCTTGTAGTAAGGCAGTGTCTGGTATCGGAAGAGACTGATTGGAGCAGCGAACATCATCCACAAAGGTTAAGCACTTCTGACTGGAACGAATTGTGTGAACCTGTTGAGCAGCCCTCTCTGAGGCCAGCTTTCTGCGTTTTTTCAGCTGCCTGTGTAGAAAGGCTTCTACTCCACAGCATTGACGGTATCGCCTAAGACATTTTCGTCGCTTTAAATTCTCTTTGACCAAAGTCCCTCGGGGCCAGTCAGAAGACCACTACCTAAAGCTTCGTGTTCCACTTTCCAATTATGCAAATAACAGTGCTGCTTCTCTTTGAGCAGATGCTGTAGTCGTTTAAACTGATCAATGTACAAAGATTGCAAACGAATTAGCTTTTCTCTCATAATAAGAGCCACCTCTTCAGCTGTATAGACATCAGCATGTTTTAGGGGATCTTCTTTTTTTTTCCATCTTTATTAACTTGGGTATTTCTTGTTTACATTTCGATTGTTATTCCCCTTCCCGGTTTCTGGGCCAACATCCCCCAGCCCCTCCCCCTCCCCATATAGGTGTTCCCCTCCCCATCCTCCCCCATTACTACCCTCCCCCCAACAATCATGTTCACTGGGGTTCAGTCTTGGCAGGACCAAGGGCTTCCCCTTCCACTGGTGCTCTTACTAGGCTATTCATTGCTACCTATGAGGTTGGAGCCCAGGGTCAGTCCATGTATAGTCTTTGGGTAGTGGCTTAGTCCCTGGAAGCTCTGGTTGCTTGGCATTGTTGTTCATATGGGGTCTCGAGCCCCTTCAAGCTCTTTTTTCAGTCCTTTCTCTGATTCCTTCAATGGGGGTCCTGTTCTCAGTTCAGTGGTTTGCTGCTGGCATTTGCCTATGTATTTGCTGTATTCTGGCTGTGTCTCACAGGAGAGATGATTATTTCCAGTTCCATCCGTTTGCTTTTAGGGGATCTTCTTGATCACTGTCTATGCTATCAGCTTCACTGTCAGGGTCCCCTCTCCATGTCTGACCACAGTAATGGGTTCCTGGTTCCCATCACTCCAGCTGTCTTCATTCAGTATCCAGCTCTCCACTTGGGCTACTCTCTGGGGTCTGGGAGCCCAGCTCTGTTTTAGCAGATGAGCTCAACTGGCACAAGAGAGTTTCACCCACAGGGCCTGGGTTACTCTTCAGCACAGAAAGACACTCCTCTTCTCGGGCTTTGGGGCAGCACTGGGGCACCTTTTTCCATTCTTCGTCAAAATGTAGCTACATTGTTTGAAAAGTGCATTCTTCTCTTCAAGAATAAGGTTAATGGGGCTGGAGAGATGGCTCAGCGGTTAAGAGCACTGACTGCTCTTCCAGGGGTCCTGAGTTCAAATCCCAGAAACCACATGGTGGCTCACAACCATCTGTAATGAGATCTGATGCCCCCTTCTGGTGTGTCTGAAGACAGCTACAGTGTACTCATATAAATAAAATAAATACATCTTAAAAAAAAAAAGAATAAGGTTAATGTAAAACTTCTGCCCCTCCAGACGTGGCTGAGAGCATGCGTGGTGAGTAAACAGGCAAGAAAGGGGCTCCTGAGATCGGGGCACTGGGGTGATCCTCCCCAGATTCGTTGGCAAGACGTGAATCCAAATCCTGCTCATACCAAAACCTCCCTGCCGCTGTACTGCGAAGCTCACTAATTTTTAAGTTTTGAGGAGGAGGTAGTTGGAAGCAGGAAAGAATTTCAGAGAACGAGGAAGTGTGCAATTTCCTTTGGACGCATTGTGTTTGGCAGGACATGAAATCCAGCTGATGATTACGAGCTGCGTGTTCTCCGGAATATTACCATTTACAGGTAAGGTCGATAAGATTTTGCATGGAAAAGAGATTCAGAGATTAAGAAATATAAATTAAGTTTTTAGGCTTTAAAATCACAAAGATAACATGCCAGAGTGGGAACTCTGGACTCTGAAGACAGTTGTCTTCCACACTGGATACGTAGGAAAAAATCATTCAATTTACTAGAACCTCAGTTTTATCATATTTTAAAAAATTAGAGGCTTTACACCTCTAATATATACATTAGATATATTAAAATATCTATCTGGTGTATAAAATTATATACAGCAAAATAATAATTTTTAAAAACACACCTAAGGGGTTGGGGATTTAGCTCAGCGGTAGAGCGCTTGCGTAGCAAGTACAAGGCCCTGGGTTCGATCCCCATCTCTGAAAAAAAAAAAAAGAAAAAAAAAAAAGCACACCTAAATATGCTAGCACAAGAAGTGATGAATAAATGTGTAGCCTCTTCCTGTTGGGCCAAGTTGTTTTGTAATTGAAGTGTATAATAAATATTCACAGTATATAGTGATCAGATGATTTAATACAATGTTTATATTTCAAAATATAGAAAAAGGCAGTTATACTGCTTTGCCTCCTTGGTGTGAATGTACAGGCTGGTGAGTCCTTAGGGATGTTGGACTTGGGTCCTGTAACTCATTTGTCAGCATCTTCTATCTCAGTTTTCTTCTGGAAAATCTATTCTTCATCAGTAGGGGTGAGTTCTGAAGGCAAGTTCACAGCTGTCACCTGCTTCTTGGTTTTTACATTTATGGAAACCCCACCTGGCTTTCTGGAACTGCGAGGGCACCAGTTCATTGTACTGCAGTGAAGTGGTCTGAGTCTAGAGATAGAACACTTCTTTATAGGAAAGTGACCCAGGGTGCCAAGGGGCTCATCCAAACCTCTGGAAAGTGTTTGTGTTGTTAGGACTTAGTGGATTGCCTCAGGTACATCATGGATATTTGATGAAAGTACTTGGCCATGACTAGGGATTTTTAAATTCATTCAATGACCTGGAAATTCTGAAAGACGGTTTAAAAAGTATCATTCTTTTTCATCTCAGGATGTGTTGGGTGTACAAAATGGGTTCTTTCTATAGAGTTACCTGCAGGGATGTCCTTCCTCTCAATATCCCAGAGAAATGAGGCTAGACGTTGGGTTATCTGGGCATTTGTCTCTCTGAGACCTGTGAACAACTGTAAGGAAGAGGAGCTGTTTGGACTCAACACCATTGCCCCGAGAATGGACGGTGGGGTCTTGCCTACATAAAGTGCTAATGAGCCTATTGGAAACCAAGATTTGCCTTACATGGGATTTCGTGTCTATCAGACTATTGTAAAGACTTTCTTTAGCTTTTCCACAGGCATTTATCTTGCTTCTGTTGCTGAAAGGGCAGACTTTTAAGTACATCAGATTATCACTGTGTGCCTCAGGCTCAATGCTGGGTTTCAGTAATGCTAAAACAGAAATCGTGCTGTTCTCTAACTAAACCTATGAATTCTTATTTGAGAAGAGAAATAAAGAAAGATACAAATAGGAAAATATTTTTGTTTTAAATAAGAATTATTAAACAAAAGGTGAGTAATGACAAAACTGAATTGTGCTGAGGATAAAAAGATCCTTTACCTTTTAAGCTTACTTTTTTGTACAAGTTATCTATAGAATAAAATAATTATGGAACTTGAAATTTATCCAGTTGGGGAAGTGGGTAATTACAAAATTGCTTATTGTTTAATTATGTAGTATTGAGGGGTATCTTAAACTTTTGTCAATAGTGCCAAATGGAAGGAGAAGCAGCCCTTCATAAAAGTCCTGTAATTTTCAGCAAATACATAGGCGAATGCCAGCAGCAAACCACTGAACTGAGAACGGGACCCCCGTTGAAGGAATCAGAGAAAGGACTGGAAGAGCTTGAAGGGGCTTTAGACCCCATATGAACAACAATGCCAACCAACCAGAGCTTCCAGGGACTAAGCCACTACCCAAAGACTATACATGGACTGACCATGGGCTCCAACCTCATAGGTAGCAATGAATATCCTAGTAAGAGCACCAGTGGAAGGGGAAGCCCTTGGTCCTGCCAAGACTGAACCCCAGTGAACGTGATTGTTGGGGGGGGTAATGGGGGAGGATGGGAGGAACACCCATAGAGAAGGGGAGGGGGAGGGTTAGGGGATGTTGGCCCAGAAACCGGAAAGGGAATAACAATCAAAATGTAAATAAGAAATACTCAAGTTAATAAAGATAAAAAAAAAAAAGAAAAAAAAGTACTGTAATTCTAACCACAGCTAATGTTTATTTAGAAACAATTCATTCATTAAAATCATACTCTAATTTGTGTGCTTCTTTCTTTTAGTAGGCAAAACTTGCTGAAATAAATTGGTTTGTTGTAACAAAAGTAAAATAAGAACAAGTAGTTATTAATAATCTGTTCTACTGTTCAAATTCCCCAAGGTCAAATCTCACTAATGTTTCTAATATATCATTCTGCTTTATATAATCAAATAGCTCATTAGAGAAGATCAGAGGATTTGAAAGTGCTTTAAAGATCATAACCAATGTCCTTCTTTAAAAATAAGATCAAAGTGGACTCATGTCAGGAGATGCTTTGCATGTGCTTTTCTTCTGTATTGTTCTAAGTGGTGCTCATTGACATTTGCTGCAAGTTCATCTTCAAACTAATGATAAATTCTTGAACACCACATTATTCATTCAACAAAATTCTTGACTTGTATGACTGGCAATGTGAAATCCAATACTACCTGTATTTCTCTTTAATTCCTTGCTTTTGAAATGCTATTACTAAGATAGTGCTTTCAAATCCTCAGGTATGAGCTGGGGATATAACTGAGTGAATAGAAATTCCCTAGCATTTAAGAAACTCTGGTCCTATCACTAGCCACACATATACACAGGGAGGGTAAAATACTATGTATGTAATGTATGGGGCCAGATTTTAAAATGTGAACATAACTGTTTCAAACACTTATTGAGTACTTCATTAGTGAGGCCAGAACTATACAGTGTACATTCTATAAAGAGAAGTAAATATGGTCTTTGTACTTGAGAAGGTTTTGGCCTAAATGGAGAGAGACCATGCATATACATATAAAACCATAAGAAACCCCTAAGAGACAAAGTGAGTATAGTGGAGGGAAGCAGTTTAGGGCATTGAAAAGGCTTCCTATGGAGACGGAAAGCCTGGAGTGGTGGTGGGTATCAAAGCAGGTAAATGAAAGAACAGCTTCTCTGTGGACAAAGCTTCTTGGAGTAAGAGGCTACCTGTGTCAAGAGACAAGGACATATCAGCATAGTTATGCCACGCCAGTGCATAGGTGGAGAAAAGGAAGAAGGAAACAATCAGAAGTGACATGAAAGTGAATATCTAAATTATCCACTTCTCATTAGACATGTGCAGCAGGGATCCATTTTCAAGCCTTTATTTTTCATGTTTGAAACAAAAGGGCATTAGTATTTAACTCTATTGTAAGAGCAGGCTAGTTTTTGGTGGAACAAATAAATAAGTCCCAAATCTTAGTGAAATACCAGTGTTTCATAATATTGCTTTCAATTTGCTTTCGAGGGATATGCTGGCTAGTCTTACGTCAACATGTGACAACACAGACTAGAATTTTATGAATGGAGGGCAACAAAATTGAGAGAATATTTCTGTAAGACCTGACTGTAAAGCATTTTATTACTGGGTTACTGCTGGTTGAAGGCCTAGCCATCGTGGGTGGTTCCATCCCTGGGCTGGTGGTCCTGGGTTCTATAAGAAAGCAAGCTGAGCAATTCAAGAGAAGCAAACCAGTAAGCAGAACCCCTCCCTAGCCTCCGCATTAGCTCCTGCTTCTAGGTTCCTGCCCTCTTTGAATTCCTCTCTTGACTTTCTTCAGTGATTAAGAACTATTCTCCGCAACTTGCTTTCTGGTCACTATGATTTACCCTAGCAATAGAAACCCTACTAAGGCAAGCAGGAGAAGGGGTGGGATCCTGTGCAGGAGGAGATCTGTGTGGTTTGAATAAGAATACCCCCACCCGCGTATATGCTTATTCATCGGGGAATGGGATCCTTGAGAATGATTAAGAGGCATGGCTTTGTTGGAAGAAGTGTGTCACTGGGTGTGGCATTTAAGGTTTCAAAAGCCCACAGTAGGCCCAGTGTTGCTTTCCCTGCCTGCTCGCTGCTATGCTCCCTGCCATGATGATAATGTACTAAACATCTGAAACTGTAAGCAAGACCTCAACTAAATGCTTCTTAAAATAAGAGTTGACTTGGTCATGGTGTCTATTGATTAAGACAAGAACTATGGCTTATGTTCTACGAACTTACTGACTTTCTACCGGTTTCTACATTCATATCAAAAGGAGAGAAAAGGAGAACAGATGGTTTTCCTGGGCCAGATTTGGAAATGAGTTAAATTTGCCCATATTTTTAAGACTAGGAGCAACAACATAGTTTGGGTTGTCAGAAGATTAGAAGCAGTTTTTGGTACCTGTGAGAAAAATGAAATGTGGATGTTGGGGGGCTGTGAATCTGGTCTTGAGTGGCCCCAAGTTCTATGGGAAGCAACAATGGATTGATATGTTTTATTGATCTTGTATCCAAATTCCCCTTCATGGGAGCTGTACCTTTGTATGTGCTAGTTGATTAATAACAACTCAATAAATGGATAAATGAAGGAATTGATTTTAAAAATCATTTACTTTTCTATTGACTTTCTCCTTATATTGACAACAAATTCCTTAGTTGGAAATTTTTTCATATTTTCATTTCATCATGAAATGTCATGATATGGGGATAATCCATGCAAGTAATTTAGTGCTGTGCATAGCAATGGGTCACCACACAATTGAAGTGAATAAAGAATGGGTCCTCCTGGTGATGCCAAGATAGAGAAACAAAAGAAAACAAACAACAAAGAAAAAAACAAAGCCCTGGGACATGGGGAGCCATAGACATTTTAAACAGGGAGAGAAAGGTTTGCCTGTGTTTATTTTAGTACACTGCTACACACACACACACACACACACACACACACACACACACATATTTAAAAAAAAACCTATGATACCACCAGAAACCAGAACATTTTGCTTTCTTTTTTTTAATGTTTCTTTTGTTTTGTTATTTTCTTCTTTTTCTTTTCCATTTTTTGAAGTTTCCATATTTTATTGGATTTTTTTAAATTTACATTTCAAATGTAACCCCTTTCTTGGTTTCCCATTTATAAACCACCCATCCCTTCTCCCTGCTTCTATGAGGGTGCTCCCCAACCTATACACCCACCTCTTCCTGCCTCGCCCTGTCATTCCCCTATACTGGAGCATCAAGCCTTGGCAGGTCCAAGGGCTTCTCTTCCTGTTGGTGCCCAACACGGCCATCCTCTGCTAAATATGAAGCTGGAGCCATGGGTCTGTCCAAGTGCAGTCTTTGGATGGTGGTTTAGTCCCTGGGAGCTCTGGTTGGGTGGTATTGTTTTTCTTATAGGGTTGGAAGCCCCTTCAGCTCCTTCAATCCTTTCTCTAACTCCTCCAATGGGGACCCCATTCTCAGTTCAATGGTTGGCTGCACACCCACCATTGCCTCTGTATTTGTCATGCTCTGGCAGAGACTCTTAGGAGGCACTTATATCAGGTTTCTGTCAGCATGCACTTCTTGGCATCAGCAATATTGTTTGGGTTTGGTGGCTGTATGTATATCGGCCAGATCCCCAGGTGGGGCAGGCTCTGGATGGCCATTCCTTCAGTCTCTGCTCCAAACTTTGTCTCCACATCTCCTCCTATGAATATTTTTGTTCCTTCTTCTAAGAAGAAGTGAAGCATCCACACTTTAGTTGTACTTCTTCTTGAGCTTCATGTGGTTTGTGGATTGTATCTTGGGTAATTTGAGCTTTTGGGCTAATATCCACTTATCAGTGAGTACATACCATGTATGTTTTTTTGTGATTGTTACCTCACTCAGGATGATACTTTCTAGTTCCATCCATTTGTCCATGAATTTCATGAAGTTACTTTTGTGATAGCTGAGTAGTACTCCATTTGTAAATGTAGTACATTTTCTGTGTCCATTCCTCTGTTGAAGGGCATCTGGGTTCTTTCCTGCTTCTGGCTATTATAAATAAGGCTGCTATGAAAATAATGGAGAATGTGTCCTTGTTGTATGTTGGAGTATCTTTAGATATATGCCCAGGAGTGGTATCACTGCGTCCTCAGGTAGTACTATGTCCTGAGTATAGGCGGGAAAAAGCAACATAACATTCCTACCAATAGTTCTTAGAGCTGCTTTTTCTCTGTCTTCACTTGTAATATTTTTTCTACTTATGATAGCTATCCTGACACAGATAAGAGGTATTGTTTTAATTTCTATTGGGATGACTGATGCTATGGATATCTTAAATAAATCTATTTATCATTTATGTGTCTTCTTCTAAAAAAATGACTACTCAGATCCCTTTCTGATTTTGATTGTGAACCTTCACCTTTAATGGGTGAGTCATTTCTCCTGTAACTGGTCAAATTATGTATTTGTTGCCTTTTTATTGCATTGTGTGAGTTCATTATGCATTTTGTATAGTAGCACTTTATCAAGTGTATACTTCGCAAATAATATATTTCAACATGTACATTATCTCGTGCCTGTATCTTTTTTTGTCTTTATTAACTTGAGTATTTCTTTTTTTTTTTTTTTTCGGAGCTGGGGACCGAACCCAGGGCCTTTTGCTTCCTAGGCAAGCACTCTACCACTGAGCTAAATCCCCAACCTCAACTTGAGTATTTCTTATTTACATTTTGATTATTATTCCCCTTTCCTGGCCAATATTCCATTAACCCCTCCCCCTCCCCTTCTCTAAGGGTGTTGCCCTCCCCATCCTCCCCCCATTACTACCCTCCCACCCACCAATCCTTTCACTGGGGTTCAGTCTTGCAGGACCAAGGGCTTCCCCTTCCACTGGTGCTCTTACTAGGCTATTCATTGCTACCTATGAGGTCAGAGTCCAGGGTCAGTCCATGTATAGTCTTTGGGTAGTGGCTTAGTCCCTGGAAGCTCTGGTTGGTTGGCATTGTTGTTCATATGGGGTCTTCAAACCCCTTCAAGCTCTTCCAGTCCTTTCTCTGATTCCTTCAATGGGGGTCCCATTCTCAGTTCAGTGGTTTGCTGCTGGCATTCGCCTATGTATTTGCTGTATTCTGGCTGTGTCTCTCAGGAGATCTACATCCGGTTCCTCTCAGCCTGCACTTCTTTGCTTCATCCATCTTATCTAATTGGGTGGCTGAATATGTATGGGCCACATGTGGGGCAGGCTCTGAATGGGTGTTCCTTCTGCCTCTATTCTGCACTTTGCCTCACTATTCCCTGCCAAGGGTTTTCTTGTTCCCCTTTTAAAGAAGGAGTGAGGCATTCACATTTTGGTCATCCTTCTTGAGTTTCATGTGTTCTGTGCATCTAGGGTAATTCAAGCATTTGTGCTAATAGCCACTTATCAATGAGTGCATACCATGGTGTTTTTCTGTGATTGGGTTACCTCACTCAGGATGATATATTCCATTTCCATCCATTTGCCTATGAATATCATAAAGTCATTGTTTTTGATAGCTGAGTAATAGTCCATTGTGTAGATGACCACATTTTCTGTATCCATTCCTCTGTTGAAAGGCATCTGGGTTCTTTCCAGCTTCTGGCTATTATAAATAAGGCTGCTATGAACATAGTGGAGCACGTGTCTTTTTTATATGTTGGGGCATCTTTTGGGTATATGTACAAGAGCGGTATAGCTGGATCCTCAGGCAGTTCAATGTCCAATTTTCTGAGGAACCTCCAGACTGATTTCCACAATGGTTGTAGCAGTCTGCAATCCCACCAACAATGGAGGAGTGTTCCTCTTTCTCCACATCCTCACCAGCATTTGCTGTCACCTGAGATTTTGATCTTAGCCATTCTCACTGGTGTGAGGTGAAATCTCAGGGCTGTTTTGATTTGCATTTCCCTTATGACTAAAGATGTTGAACATTTCTTTAGGTGTTTCTCAGCCATTCGGCATTCCTCAGCTGTGAATTCTTTGTTTAGCTCTGAACCCCATTTTTTAATAGAGTTATTTTTCTCCCTGCCGTCTAACTTCTTGAGTTCTTTGCATATTTTGGATATAAGGCCTCTGTCAGCTGTCGGATTGGTAAAGATCTTTCCCCAATCTGTTGGTTGCTGCTTTGTCCTAACCACAGTGTCCTTTGCCTTACAGAAGCTTTGCAGTTTTATGAGATCCCATTTGTCGATTCTTGATCTTAGAGCATAAGCCATTGGTGTTTTGTTCAGGAAATTTTTTCCAGAGCCCATGTGTTCCAGATGCTTCCCCACTTTTTCTTCTATTAGTTTGAGTGTGTCTGGTTTGATGTGGAGGTCCTTGATCCGCTTGGACTTAAGCTTTGTACAGGGTGATAAGCATGGATCGATCTGCATTCTTCTACATGTTGACCTCCAGTTAAACCAGCACCATTTGCTGAAAATGCTATCTTTTTTCCATTGGATGGATTTGGCTCCTTTGTTAAATATTGAGTGACCATAGGTGTGTGGGTTCATTTCTGGGTCTTCAATTCTGTTCCACTGATCTGTCTGCCTGTCCCTGTACAAGTACCATACAGTTTATTTTAACTATTGCTGTGTAATACTGCTTGAGGTCAGGAATGGTGATTTCCCCCAGAAGTTCTTTTATTTCACTATCCTGGTTTTTTGTTATTCCACGTGAATTTGCAAATTGATTTTTCTATCTCTCTAAAGAATTGAATAGGAACTTTGATGGGGGAATGCATTGAATCTGTAGGTTGCTTTTGGCAAAATAGCCATCTTTACTCTATTAATCCTGCCAATCCATGAGCATGGGAGATTTTTCTGTCCTCTGAGATCTTCCACAATTTCTTTATTCAGAGACTTGAAGTTCTTGTCACACAGATCTTTCACTTGCTTGGTTAAATCACACCACATTATTTTATATTATTTGGGACTATTGTGGAGGGTGTCCTTTCCTTATTTTCTTTCTCAGCCTTTTTATCTTTTGTATAGAGGAAGGCTACTGATTTATTGGAGTTCATTTCATACGCTGACTCTTTGCTGAA
>NC_046166.1:78237921-78298161 GCF_011064425.1 Rattus rattus | reverse complement strand
CATTCACGAAATCAGTCTGGAGATTCCTCAGAAAATTGGACATTGAACTACCTGAGGACCCAGCTATACCTCTTTTGGGCATATACCCAAAAGATGCCCCAACATATAACAAAGACACATGCTCCACTATGTTCATAGCAGCCTTATTTCTAATAGCCAGAAGCTGGAAAGAACCCAGATGCCCTTCAACAGAGGAATGGATACAGAAAATGTGGTACATCTACACAATGGAATACTACTCAGCTATCAAAACAATGACTTTCCTTATGAAATTTGTGGGCAAATGGTTCCCGGAACTGGAAATATCATCACAGTGAGCTAACTTCCAATCACAGAAAGACATACATGTTATGCACTCACTGATAAGTAATAATAAGCCCAAATGTGAATTACCCTAGATGCCTAGAACACATGAAACTCAAGGCGGTGATCAAAATGTGAATACTTCACTCCTTCTTTAAAGAGAACAAGAATACCCTTAGCAGGGAATAGGAACAAAAAGTTTAAAACAGAGACTGAAGGACACCCATTCAGAGCCTGCACATACGTGCCCATATATATACAAACCCAATTAAAGCAAGATGGATGAAGCAAAAAGAAGCTGACAGAAGCTGTATGTGGATCTCTCTGAAACACAGCCAAATACGAAAAGCAAACACCAGAGGCGTATGCAGCAGCAAACCACTGAACTGAGCAGGACCCCCGTTGAGGAATCAGAGAAAGAAACTGGAAGAGCTTGAAGGGGCTTGGACCCCTTATATGCAACAATGCCAAGCAACCAGAGCTACAGGGACTAGCCACTGCCTAAAGACTGTACATGGACGACCCTGGACTCTGACCTCCTTGGTAGCAAGCTGAACCTCCTGGTAAAACGCAGTGGAAGAAGCCCTGAGTCCTGTAAGAATGAACCCATGATGAACTAGACTGTCAGGGGAGGCGGCAATGGGGGAGGTGGGGAGAGGAACACCCATAAAAAGGAAGGGGGAGGAAGGGGATGTTTGCGGAAGCAGGGCAGGGAATAACACTGAAATGTACATAAGATATACCAAGTTAATTATCTACAAAGGAAAAATTCCAAGTAACATATAAAGTCATACCTATTATAATTATACCTGACTTTTCACTGGAGACACTGAAAGTCAGAAGGACCTAGAGAGATGTCTTGCAGACTCTAAGAGACTACAGATGCCAGCCCAGACTACTATACCCAGTAAAACTTTGAATCACCATAGATGGAGAAAACAAGACTATGACTAAGCCAAATTTTCATAACATCCATCAACAATACAGTCCTACAGAAGGTACTAGAAGAAAAACTCCAACCAAAAGAAGGTAACCATACCCATGGAAACATAGTAATTAATAATACCATAAAAATCAGAATGGAAACATACACACACACTTTACCATCGCCATTACCAACAACAACAAAATAACATGCAGTTAATGATCATTGATCATTAATATCTCTGAATATCACCAACTTAATTCCTTAATAAAGCATGCAGACTAACAGAATAAATGTAGCTCAGAATTACGCTTCTGTATATACAAGAAAAAAACCTCAGCATCAAGATGAAGCGATACCTCAGAATAAAAGGGTTGGAAAAAGTTACTTAAAGCAAATGGAATGAAAACAAGCAGTGAAGCCATTCTAATATCTAGCAAAATAGACTTCCAAAAATAATCAAAAGATCTAGGAAGGATACTTCATACTCATCTAGGGAAATCTACCAAGATAACTTCTCAATTTGAATATCTATACTCCAAACATAAAAGAACCCATGTTTGTAAAAGTCATTACTAACGCTTTTAGACACCCTTCACAATAATAGTAGAACCTCATGTCCCATTCTACCATCTATGGGCAGATCAATGAAAAAACTAAATAGAACAATAATGGGGTTGCTCAGATTGTGACTCAAATGGATAATGAATATCTACCAGAATGTTTTGACCCAACCACAAAGAATATAATTTCTCAACTTTCTCCATGGTTTTCTCCAAAACTGACCACATAGTCAGTCTGAAACAAGCCTCCAACAGAACACAAAAATTTGAAACTAAAAATCCTCAATTCAATGAAGATGAATACTTACCATTGTTAGGTTGAAACTAAAAGAAATCACTCCAATTCAATGAGAGATAGATATTGCAAGTAAAAACTTTGGTTTTTCAAAACCTATTTTAATAAAATCTTTTTAAATTTTATTTATTCTAAATCTTTTGTTTAGACTTTTATCCCCCTGGTCCACCCTCAGCTATTTCAGCATCCTCCCTCCTCCTCCCACCCCAAACTCAAGGGATGAACTTTTGCCACCAGGCTGCCCTACTCCCTGGGACAAGTCTCGAGGGGTTAGAATCTTCTTTGAATGGTCAGACTCAACGGTCCTCTACTATATATGCGTTTGGGCCTCCTATCAGCTAGTATATGCTGTCTGGTTGGTGTCTCTCAGTATCCTGAGAGATATCCTGGGACCAGGTTAGTTGAGGTGAGCTGGGCTCCTATAAGTTGCCTGGTGGAACAACAGAAAAAAGAAAAAATTTTGAACTTTTGGGCAGACACACTGGCAAGCTATTAAAGCCCAGGTCCTGAAAACTGACACGTGAGAAGGGGACCAAGATGGGAAACCTTAAGTGTCAAGTTAAAGCACAACTTCCATGTCCCTACCAAGGATGATGCTAGGGCAGTGAAGTGCTACTTTCTCTCGTGCATGCATACACTTTCTCTCGTGGTGTGTGTGTGTGTGTGTGTGTGTGTGTGTGTGTGTGTGTGTGTGTGTGTGTGCCCCAGGGGCCAGAATAGAACCTCAGATCCCCTGGAACCTGATTTTACAGAATGAGTTGTGGGTTGCCACTGGGTGCTGAGTTAGAACTCAGATCTTTGGAATAGCATCCAGTGCTTTTAACTTTTGTGGGCAGTTTCCAATGATCTGAGGTGCTGCTCTTCCCAACCACACTGAAACAGAGCTACATATAAGGGCTTCGAGGAACCATGACAATGGGAAATCGAGCTTCAACCTGCCACCCTCCCCTGTCAAATGTGCACCTGCCCCACCATTCTGTGCAAGAGCAGTTATTTCTCTGTGTTTAAACATTTGCAGTGTCTTAGAACTGTCTCTAAAGTTAAGGATACTCATTAATTGTGAATTATTCCAGCACTTGAGTATGGCCTCTCAAGCCCTAATGTGAAAATTTATGTAAAAAAAACAATGAAAATTAGATGTGCATTGACATTTTTTTAAAAAAGTCAAAATTGTAGCACTCTGTCTAGTCAAACAGACTGCTCATTTGCAAGCTGTCTACATGCAAAGCATTCTGCCCTTGAAAACTTAAGATCGCCTCATCGAGTCATCTCGAATTGGATAACAGCTTTGTTCTGGCCTCGCTTTCTAAACTCTTCATTTTCTCTTCTTTGCTTCCAACACTGTGGCAAAAAATATAAAATCAGCAGGAGATTCCTCCAAAAGCTATCAATAGAATTCCTTTATACCCTAGCTGTTCACTCCCGTGTGGGTATCCAGAAGACTGAGTCAACGCACCACAAGGACACTTTCAACCCATCATTATTGCAGCATTGCCCACAATGCCCCAGTTATGGAATCAGTCTAGGTCAACAGAGAAATGGACAAAGAAACAGTAGAATAATTAGCATTGGAGTTTTATTCAGCCAGGAAAAGAAATAAAATTACTTATTTTCGCCAGAAAATGGATATAGCTAGAGATTATCATACTAAATAAAATATTTTAGATTCAGAAAGACAAACACCACATATTCTTCTCATTGCAGATCCTGGAGTCTATACAGATACATATACTCATCTATTCTTATGACAGAAAATCAAAGCTAGATTGGAAGAAATTGTAGGAAATGGGGGGAGGGGTGTTAGCAACCAACATTCTTAATCAACTTTTAAAAAGTCTATATGAGATCTGTCAGCATAGACAACATATATACACCAATTAAAAATATTTTGCCAAATGTGTAGTCATAAAAATCACAATTAGAGAACTTCTTTATTAGAAATAGTCTGACCATTTTACATGATTAGCAAGCCAAATAAACACATTTATATAAAAAAGAAGAAAGATGAGGATAGGATTGGTTGCAGATGACCAGCCTAACCAAAAACATAGTCCTCAGTCATGAAGTTTGCTGCCCTGGCATTCAAAGGAGGAACTCTGAAAGTTAGGTGCTTTGACCTGATAGTGAAGTCTTTCAACTTAGAAGAGATTCACAAATCTAAATCCTTCCAGGCTAGAGCTCAAATATCTCTTGGCAGATGAGACCTGATTAAATAAATAGGCTATATGAAGTCAGATCCTGGGTTACCTTTCTGACTTATACTTTAAGATAAAGGAACTAGGGCTGGCTGGTACACAAAGGCAGCAGCAGGGGGCGCACCTTACTCAGAGGCCTTGGGGCTGACTGGCACCAGGTGACTGAACCAGAGGTCAATCAGGGGAAGATGCTTAGAAAGGCACAGCCAGGAGTGGGAGGAGAGACCTTGCTGGGAAACCTAGCTAATCATTTAGCCACAAGGCAGGACAGGTAGTGAGAGAAAAGAAAGGATCTTCCAGATTCTTGCCTCCAGCCAACTAACTACAATCTTAGGCAATCTGTGGCTGGATATGGCAGCGCCAATTATAACCCACCCACAGGAGAAAGCACAAACCTAACAGCTTAAAAGGGCATTCCTGAGACAGAAGTTATATTAACAGGGAGAATTAATCAGTTATCAGTCAAGGAAATGGCCCTGATCCTGACATTAGCTCAATCATAGATTAAAGGGACAGTGTCCCCAGTCCTCCAGCTGTTGGGACGTGTCTTCTGCCTGGCGATAAGTCGTGATAAGAAGGCCATTCTTCCTATGCAGAGTTGTTCTTCACAGGTAGTTTCTGAGTGTGAGTAGTCAGACTTCACTATTGTAATACAACTAGTGACACAATCAAAGCCCTGCCCAATATCAAAGGGGTACCCTGTTCATCATCATTACCTTCAACTGTGAGCTCCATAGAAAACAAAGTTCAGCCCAGAGTCAGAACCTGCATTTTAGTAAGGTCCCCTGAGGATCTTGAGCATACTGAGTTCTAGGAAACTGTTTTAAATTGTTTGTGTTAGTGTAGTAAGTTCGTCTTCCTAGAGGAAAGAGATGGAGACAGGGTCTCATTTTTTAGTACATGGTAGTCTTAAACTTCACATCCTCATATTTCATTCTCTTCAGACTCCTGCATCTACAGACATAAGCTACAACCCAGCCTGTTCTAATATTGGGTTTTAAACACCTGAGAACTGCACCATTTGCCTTCTGCCTGTTTTTGTGTCTACCCTACATACCTAACCACTGTGTTCTGTGCATCCACCATAAAATTAACTACTTGATATTTCCAACAACTTCTTATAATACACATTTTCTCATACACACACACACACACACACACACACACTTTTAATCCCTGACTCTAAGCACAAAGAGATATACTGTCACTTTGACCTAACCTAGAGTTCATGCCTCTAAATAACTGTATTGTCTCTATCTATAAAACACTTTGTTGCCATGTCAATATATATATATAATTCATGTGTAAGTAATTAAGTGTGGCTCTATATGATAGACTCCAGCAGAAAACATTCTGTACCCTCAAGGATTAACCACTCTCCCCTAAGTTTTCTTTCAAGCCCTAGAAGTCTGTGAACACACATATGTGTTGTGACACCATAGTTAATATAAGGAAGAATGACCACTTGAAAGCTATTGTAAAAATCTAGAAATCTTTAGTCTGTTATCAACTTGTAATGTAGTTTGGCACAGGGTTACTGATTTTTGTTTTTAATGTAATTTTCAAAGCTCTTGTCCTCCCTACTTAATGTGGGAGGAGGGAATAATACACTTTCCTACACTTCAACCTTTAGCATGGTCTATGCAATTCAGAGTTTAACTAAAATTATTCCCAGCAAACTTCCCCGGCATTAAACATTAACATGGCTATTTCTGTGTGGCACAGTTCATTATCATGCCAATAAATGATTAATTATAACTTTCTGTCTTGGCCAGTAGTTTTTCTGGACTTTTTATGATTCATTATTTGTGCTATGTTGTAATGCAGCCTCTCGAAACTGACATACTAGCATTTATTGTTTTTTATTGCTTCTCTAATGTGGCTCTTGAAAGAGACACCAAGTCCCACATGTTTAGAAAGGGTTTAAAAGTTTGGCGTGTTGAAAGTAAGCATTACTCAGCTGGCAATAGAGACAGAACCAGGGGACTGGTGCTTCTGTGGACTTGGCCATTTGCACAGCACAAGCAGTGATGGATAACTCCTCCGTCTGTTCCCCAAATGCAACTTTCTGCGAAGGTGATTCCTGCCTAGTAACTGAGAGCAACTTCAATGCCATTCTCAGCACAGTGATGAGCACCGTGCTCACCATTCTCCTAGCCATGGTGATGTTTTCTATGGGGTGCAATGTGGAAATCAACAAGTTCCTAGGACACATAAAGCGGCCATGGGGCATCTTCGTGGGCTTCCTCTGTCAGTTTGGAATCATGCCTCTCACAGGATTTATCCTGTCTGTGGCCTCTGGCATCCTTCCTGTGCAGGCTGTGGTGGTGCTAATTATGGGTTGCTGCCCTGGAGGAACTGGCTCCAATATCCTGGCCTATTGGATAGATGGTGACATGGACCTCAGGTAAGATGTAGGTATCTGTAACCGCTACAGCCAGCTTGGGTTATACTTAGAAATTTGTATCTTTTTCAGCATCTATTTGATCTATTGAGCTGACTAAATGTCTAAGGAGTTAAATGGGAAGAGTAAGTGCATTTGTGTGCCTGTTGAGACAGCTGCTTTGCTGTTAGAATGATGAACTTTTATTTTGTGCCTGTGTATTTTTTGTAGTTTTCATCCTAAACCAAACAGTAATTTAGATTTTAATTTTTTATGTTTAATATTTTAGCACACAAAGTAGCAGGCTTCTGTACGACATTTGTATGCATGTATATCATTGTGTTTTGTTCCTAATCATCCCTCATTACCATCTAGCACCCTTTTCTCCCTCCTGCTGGTCCACTCCCTATACTGCTTTTATGTCATATAAATTCCATTATCTTCTCTATTCCCTCCATGCTCTGCCCTGATAGTTCCCTCTCTTTCAAGTCCTGTATGTATGTATGGCTATGCATATATGTATACATTTAAATCAAGATCAGCCTCTGAGAGGAAGACTTGGTATTTCACTTTCTTAGTCTGTATTACTATGCTTGCACTTTGGATTCTATCTCAGTTAACAAGGTGTATTATCTCTGGGACAGATTCAAAGTTTTTTATTAAGTAATTTTTCCCTAATCCACAAACTGCGACTGAGAAAGTCTTGTTGCAATGGAATAAGGATGAACTTTCTGTATGATGCCAAGTTGGTCTGAGTGCAAATACAAACTCAAACTTCTCATCAAATGTTAAACTCTGGTCAACATCAGCTACACCAAAGAGTTGTTCTCTGGACAAACACTTCTTAGTTAAAAATCTAATGAAGAATTCATAAATTCATTTTATATCTGCTGACATTAAAAGAAAATTTTTTCAGTGGTATTTTTTAGTTATGCTTACTTCTTTATAAAATAAGGAGAAAGTAATTTCTCTCTTTTTCAATAGTAATCTAACTGTAACGTTTGTCCAAACAACTTGTGCCAGTTTTAATTAGCACTGGGTGCAAGGGAGGATTGGTGACTAATAGAAACAAGAAACATTAATGGAATTAAAGCAGGAGTTTTGGGGGTTTTGTTGTTTTGTTTTGTTTTTACTTAATCAATTTCTATTTTGATCACTGCCCTACTCTCAGTCACCCATCCCACAATCCTTCCCTAATCCCTCCTCCTCATCTACAACAACTTATCCCACATACAGACAACAGCTGCTTTCTTTTTTTCATCTTTATTAACTTGGGTATTTCTTATTTACATTTCAATTGTTATTCCCTTTTCCGGTTTCTGGACTAACATTCCCCTAACCCCTCCCCCCCATTCTCTATGAAAACAATGACTTTATGAAATTCATAGGCAAATGGATGGAACTGAAAAATATCATCCTGAGTGAGGTAACCCAATCACAGAAAAGCACACATGGTATGCACTCATTGATAAGTGGCTATTAGCCCAAATGCTTGAATTACCCTAGATGCACAGAACACATGAAACTCAGGAAGGATGATCGAAATGCGAATGCTTCATTCCTTCTTTAAAAGGGGAACAAGAATACCCTTGGCAGGGAATAGGGAGGCAAAGTTTAGAACAGAGGCAGAAGGAACACCCATTCAGAGCCTGCCCAACAGCTTTTGGGACAAGATCCACATGAAGACCAAACTGCACATATACTACATATGAGCCTGGAGGCCTAGGTTCACCCCATGAATGTTCTTTGGTTGGTGGTTCAGTCTCTAAGACACCCAAGGGTCCAGGTTTGTTGACTCTGTTGGTCTTCCCATGGAGTTTCTATCTTCTTAGAGATTGTAGTCCTTCCTCCTGTTCTTTCATGAGAGCCCCCAACATCCATCCACTGTCTGTGGGTGTCTGCATCTGTCTGAGTCAGCTTTAAGTGGGAGTTTTAATGCTGAAAGTTGGATAGCCAAGTGTCATTTTCCTCCTCTCTTGTGGAAGACATGCATTTCAGTTAAGCATTGAGTCGTTCCAGGACAAAGCTCTTTTTTTTTCCATAATATTTTTATTCACATGTCATCTCAATCACAGTCCCTCCCTCCTCTCCTCCCAGTCCAGCCCTTATAAATTTCTCCCCCCATTACCCCTCCCCATCTCTGCAGAGAAGGAGAAGCCCCACTTGGGTACCACCCTACTGAGGAATATCTAGTCCCAGTAGCACTAAATACTTCTTTTCCCACTGAGGCACAACCAGGTAGGACAGGTAGGAGAAGGGAATACAATGGCAGGCAATAGAGTCAGAGACAGCCCCCACAATGTTAGGGGACTCACATGAAGAACAAGCTTCATATCTGCCACAAATGTGGGGCGTCTAGGTCCAGCCTCTGTATAGTCTTTGGTTGGTGGTTCAGTCTCTGTGAGTCCCAATGGTCCCCAGTTAGTTTACTCTGTAGATCTTCTTATGGTGTCCTTCACCCCTCTGGCTCCCTCAATTTTATCCCTCACTTTTCTACTTTTCTGGGAGACTCCCTGAACTCTACCTGTTATTTGGCTTTTGGTCTCTGCATCTGTTTCTGCTCATTAAATGCTGGACAACCTACCATCAGTTTTGTTAGTCCCTGGCTGCCTGGTGAGCAGCTGGGAACTAGCCACCAACTCCCAATTGGTGCTACTTTTTTGAAGCCTTAGAAAACAAAGAACATGCATTACTCGTTTTTGCATAAGACATAGAATTACTGCTTAGCAACAAGTATTACTATTTTTAAAGAAAAACCCTGTGAAAGAACACAGAATAGTAAGTGCTATTGACATTTAGTTAATCTGTGAACCACAATATAGTAATTAGAACTTTTTAGACTTCTACACCATTGACCTGTACATGCACAGAGAATGAGAGTTCCAGGAACTCATAACCACCAGTCTTCAGGAAGTGACACTGAGGCTTTGACCTACACCAAATAGCTTCTTAATATTTGTAAGTTTTAAGCAATATAGTCTTATAACAGTACAACCTGTACCTGAACATAATACCATACATTTTTGCTGAACATAAAGTCAGTTGAATATGGTACCATATTAATTCCCCTACATCACTTGTGCTGAGGTAAAATCACTCTGTAGTATAGTGCAGACAATATCACCATGTTCTACACAGAGATTATAATGGACCTCTGTCATTAACATGTGGTCATGTTATAATGCAAGATAACATTAGTGGTTAAACAGAAGTCTTAGGGGATAAGATTACTTGCTGATTTTGCCTATGACCTAGGTTTCACTCCCAGCACCCATTTGAGGTAGATCAAAGCTGTAACTCCAGCTCCAAGACATAGAATGGCCTCTTTGGTCTCTGTATGTACCTATATACACACGCAAGTATACACTCACACAAAAACACAAATATAAGTGCAAACACAAGTACAGAAAGAGAGAAAGGAAGAAAGAAAAAAGAAAGAGACAGACAGACAGACAGACAGAAAGAAAGAAAGAAAGAAAGAAAGAAGGAAAGAAAAAAAGATAGAAAGAAAGAAAGAAAGAAAGAAAGAAAGAAAGAAAGAAAGAAAGAAAGAAAATGTTTTTAAAAGATGATATTACATATTTTAAGTTAGGAAAACATGTTTAAACACTTCTTTAAAGAAAGTACAATGACAGGGGTTTGGGATTTAGCTCAGTGGTAGAGCACTTGCCTAGCAAGGCCCTGGGTTCGGTCCCCAGCCCCGAAAAAAAAAAAAAAAAAAAAAAAAGAAAGTACAACAACAGCTACTAGGTACCAGCCCTCTAAAATGTAATTCTTTTGGAGTGAGTATTGTACAACTTAAGTCTCAGAATAATTTCTATAGATGCAGCATTATCTACCATTTATATTTTTTAATTTTGTATTCTTAGAACATTGCCTGCTCCATCTCCACTTGAAATTTATTTTTACTAGCTATTTTTCTTTAGACATTGGAGCCATTAAATATAAGGCTAAGTTCTTAAAGAACATTGGTGTATTTAACTCTCCAAAGAATCTTAGGGTCCTCTGCATTGACACATGAAAAAAAATAAGGTTTATAACCTTTGCCAACATCATTAGGTTGGTGACTGTCAGTGCCAAATTTGGGTTCCAGACAGACAATATCTACTGTATTCTTCTTAGCTCTTGACCTCTGATCATAGTGCATCTATCACCTATCTAGTCTACAGAGTCAGACACACTTCTGCTGATATTTCAGAGGTGGGGTTTTTTTTCAGATGTGATTGCAGTCTTTGTATTTCCTTATCCTTGATTACACCCAATTCCTCATCACATACCAGATTTTCATTTATGAATGTCTTTCCCCAAAATACAAAGTTTTTTTCTAGCAGTTAATAGATGAACCTGAGAAAAATTAAAACCAAATTATATTTTAATTTTGAAATTTATTAGATTTTATCATTCCAATGTGATCTCTCAGAAGTATTTATATTTTCTACACCTATGCCCTTTATAGAACTTAAATTTTTCACATAAAATGTATTTTTGTTCCATGAAGTTATTGTTCTCCCTACTCTTTATGAAAATTCTCTGTGGACGATTTCAATATAATTTTTGTTTTGTTTTTGCTATTAACTCAGATAACATCAACTTCTAGCCTCCTTTCATTTATTTCTCAATATCTTATTTACAAGAGTCCTACTATACCTAGTTGCTTCATTTTACCACTTTCATCTTTTCTCTTCCATAAAGTTTTACTAAAAATTGTCTCACAAAGAACTCAATACCACAATATAATTTCTTAAGTTGGACAATAATTCTCATTCAAACTTTTATGAAACAAAAGAATAATTCTGATTTCCTTCTAATATCTGTTATAGTTGGCCTCCTCCTCTTTACCATGAGCTGATAAGGAGTCCTATCACCCTGAACTCCCTCCTCACTATGAGGATGTACTAGATGCCTAGCAAAAAAAAAAAAGTGTGTGTGGGGGGGGATTGTGGAATAGGTTAAAACAAAAAATGTCAGAACGATGAAAGAAGGAAGCAGGTGGGGCAGGTTTGCAAATTCCATTGTGTTAGTTACAAACAGGATGAAGAACTGCTCATATTAAATGTAAAACTTTATTTGTCTATATTAAGTTCATCTCTGACAACAAATAAACTTATGAGAAACTTTTTTATTTCATTTTAGCTAGTATGTAAAGCAACACATTTCATTGTGACATCAAAGTTCATATATTATCATTGTGCTCCATTAAGATTCACTGCCCAATATTTTCCCCCACAGTTTTACTCTCGTGCTTACAGTTCCTCTGCTTTGAGGTTGTTATATATCATAGTGTGACATTTTTCAGAGGATATGTGAATAAACAACTAAACAC
This sequence comes from Rattus rattus, assembly GCF_011064425.1. Classification (NCBI taxonomy): domain Eukaryota; kingdom Metazoa; phylum Chordata; class Mammalia; order Rodentia; family Muridae; genus Rattus; species Rattus rattus. Next base: position 78,286,174 of record NC_046166.1, on the reverse strand, counting down.
CACAGGACATCAACAATAGAAGCAGAGATGATTTCATGAAAATCTAGCTAAAGGAACCTAGAAGTTCAACTGGGGTTACTTATAGGAGCATGAGTGAAACATTACTTACAGGAGCATGAACTAGTTACCCTAATTAAGAATGTCTTCCATCATCAAACAACCATTGGCTGTATAAATCCTTGGGAGATTCACAGCTTTGTGAGCACACATATCCCAGACATGATAGAAAGTTAATAGGCACAACCATTCATATATATATATATATATATATATATATATATATATATTTCCTTCTGGTAAGTTCAAGAAAGATATGGCTACATCATGTCTAAAATAGATAGGTGATATAGATAGATGATAAATAGATGAGAGAGAGAGAGAGAGAGAGAGAGAGAGAGAGAGAGAGAGGGAGGGAAGGAGGGAGGGAGAGAGAGAAGATAGACCTACAAACAGGGACTAAAACACAGGCAGACAGACAGACAGACAGGCAGGCAGGTAAACATGGTTTTATATGTGGGCAAAAACATAAATTAGTTTTTTATTTCTCCCCATCTCCAGAAAGTGTTTTAAATGCATCTTTTTGTATTGGTTTACTTTATGGTATTTTAGCTCTATTAACACAAACATTTTAATTGGAATCTTTTATACCCATTTTAAATTCATTCATTTAAAAAAGATTTCTAAAGAAGTTAAGACCCCTAATAGACTTTGTTTCTAACCCATTATTTTGCCCAAATTTTGCAAATTTATTAACAGATGCATTGAGATAAAATCATTTATCTTCATCTACTTTCCTTACCATGGTACAGTTATTTGCTATGGAGGAAATATGTACTGCAAATACAATTGGTTTTCCTCTTGATAGTGTTTCAGAAACCAAACTGCACCAGATGGCTGTTTAATTCTTGTGGTCTGTGAGGTAACAGTGACAAAGAGAAGTCCAATGTGTTGCCCAGACTTACAAACTAAGAGACATCACAATCTTCCAATCCAATGTGTGCCTTCAAAGCACAGGTATTACGCCCTCTATTTTACAAGAAGAGAAAGTACACCTTTGTCCAGAACTTTTAAAGAATACCCAGTGCTCAAAACCTTTTTACCATTCTCTGAAAATAGCTTAAGTAAGACATTCTTCCAGATCAAAAGCTATAATCTTCCTACTTAGTCAGGCACCCATAGTAAAAAAAGTGCTTACAGTTCTTTGATTGTCAATAATTCAAACAGTGATATTACATTAACTTTCCCAGGGAAGATGAGAACAAACACCTACTTATCCTGATAAGCTAAGGATTTCACCCAAATACACTTGTGAATCAATGAATTTATTGAACTTACTTATAAATCATGGGGAAGAAGTTACTGCTAGAAGTGTCAATAACTCCAAAACATGCATCACCACAAAATCCACCCCATTATGGTCAGAGTCCTCCTACCTGCAATCAACCTTCCGCTTCCTGTGTATTGAAGTAGCTCCCAATATCCCTATGATATAGGGATGGGGCAAACAAAAGGACATGGGTTTCAGACTAGAATTCTAGATGGGGTCCTGTGACCCTCCCCATATCCTTTCTATAGGAAAATGATCACCACGTCCATTACCATTACCATAGACTAATTAGCATCATATTCATCTTCTTATATTGTTGTCATGGCTACTAAGCCAATGTAATTCTATTCCAAGACAACCTGGTATGATAAGTTATGTTTAAATTTAAAAAATTATGTACAAGAGTTCACAAGCCCAAATATCTGGTACCTTTTTCAATAATTATTTTTAAGCATCATTAACTACCCTCTATCAGAACAGATACTGAGAAGAATGGTACAGACCACATGAGACAACGCCAAGTGCAGGTGACCCTTCCTGAAGTCAAACACTTTAGAAACATAACCAATGTGTATTTCTATCACAGAGAATGATGTACTGGTTGAGTCCGACTCTCACAGAACTTAAAAATGAAAGAACATCTCCCCAGAAAATACAAGTACATACCTCAAGCTGTTTTTCATTTCAGTGTTAGCATGACCACTTGCTCCACACTGCTTGCTCTTGGAATGATGCCCCTTTGCCTCTTCATCTATACCAAGATGTGGGTTGACTCAGGAACGATTGTGATCCCCTATGATAGCATTGGTAAGTAATTCCTCTGCAGGATATTTCTTATTACCCTCAAGTTATCTGCTTAGCTCCTGCTAGGATCTCAGGTCAGACTCTATGCTCACATCTAAGCATTATTTCCCTTTGAACTAGGGGTAGATATTTTCGCACATATAATTTTTTATGAACTGACTCTGGAGTTTGTAAGAGTACTGATAGAATATAAATTCCAAAACTCGACTCCATGAAGAAAACCTAAATTTGTCTCAGTTCAAATTAACATGGGAAAGAAACAGCGTTAGAAATGTAGCTTTTACCTAACAGTCTGCCCTGAGGAAGACTAGGCTACTGGCAGGTAGCAGCCACCATTTTTTCCTGTGGTGAGTTTATGGAAAAGGGTTTTTGCACCACACATTCATATTAAAGAAATGCATACACACACAAAATCATAAGAAAACTTCAGAATACTAAGTAGTTGTGAGTGGCAAAATGGGCACTCCTGAATAAAATGCATAAGTTCTCTATCCTCAACTGTGAGCCATCTCTTGATATAAAAGTCAATTTAATGATACTCTCCTATTTTCATGTTCTGGAAGTCAAATTTTCTAGTTATAACTTTACATCTACTCATTTAAAGCCCTACATGCCATTTTGAAGAAGCTTCTTTTCTGTTTTGGGAAGAAAAGAAATGTTAAAAGATGAAGCAGTTGGTATAACATGGAGATGGGGTCAGGGACAGGCTGAAAGAACTACAAGTATGTGCAAAGCTCTCAGAAATGCCCTGACAGAAATGAGTTATATAATATAGCACCTAGTACCAGTCATCAGGCATAATAATGCATGACAGTTGTTTTTAAGATGACTTTGCAAAGAATTCTTCCCAAAACTGTCTCAGAAAGGCTTGGGTTTTACTATTAACAGAAAGAAGCACAAATCCAAGGTCAAATAGGAACTCTCAAAGTTATTTAGAAAAGAAATTCCTGTAGTAGGAAACTAGTCTAAAAGACTCTTCTATTTCAAAGAAAGATTATTTCAGTGATTAAATATGGTTCAACCTAGAGACAAGTGATAATAAATTTTGTGAGGACTGGCCATAAGGTAAACATCTGTCTGCAGTTTTTTCAGTTTCTGCTTTCTCCCACCCCTATTATGTACATTAAATTGTGGATTCCCCTTGATTTCATTGGGGAATTTTGTTTGTATAAGATCCCCCTATTGGCTCCTGAGGAGCTCCTAAGTAACAATAGAATCTCCTTCAAATGGGTTTAGAGTGACACCCAAGCTCAAGTGTGTATGCTACTGCTTGCACCTCAAATTCTTCCTTTATTGAAAACCTTCCCTAGAGTTAAATAATCCCAGCTGTTTAAACACTAAACTGAACTTTAGGCATCTCAGAGCTGATTAAACAACTTTGATTGTACATTATTCAGTGCTAAAACAAATAATTTAAGCCTTAAAATATTCATTTTTTTCTTGTTCAGACCCTTCTGGAAAATGTCCCACAGGAATCTGTAAATGACTTACACTATATATTTTAAGCCAAATAAACTTTGAATTAGATTTTATTTTCTTTGTTTTGTAACAAAGTATCGTCATGTAGCTCTCTGGTCATCCTGGGACTTTCTATGTAGAATAGACTGTCTTTAAACTCACAGAGATCTGCCTCCTGAATTCTGTGATTCAAGGTGTATGTCATGGTGACCAGCAAGTCAAATAAATTTCGAAAGGATAAAATAAAGAATGGATTTCAAATGCATGAGGAATGACCTCAAAAGAGGAAAAATGGAGTTTTGAACACAAAAATTATTTGCTCCCAATATCTTCCTAGGCATTCTGTTATCTAAACTGGCCTTTTTCCTGTTGGTTTTCAATCTTTTAATGAGTATAAAAATGAACTGACAGCATCATAAGATGTTGTTATCACTTATAAATGAGGTTGTTGAGGCTTGGGTAATAATTTAATTTGCCAAAGATTATTGGGTAGCTGGGAATAGATACTGGCAAGCTCTCCAGTCCAGCCTACTCGGCAGGCACTGTGCTTTGACAGCCTCCACATTACACGGAGTGCCTCTACCACTCTACAAGTGCTGCTGAACCCTGACGATGCTGACATGCAGCTGAAAATCAATCCCTGTGGTGCTTGAGGCTGCACTGCGTCAGTCAGTGAGTGCCTGATGTTAACATTACTACACATATCACCACAGCACAGTGATGCAGGCATTACTCCATCCCATTATTTTATAGAGATTATCTTATGAAAGCTACAGCTCTCAGCCCGCATTATCTTCTCATCCTTCCTCTTCTCCTTCCCTTTCTTCCTATTCCACTGTGTCATAAATGAAAAGCACATGATGGTTTGGTATGTGTAAACATCTCTCCTTTGTATATGTACAGACAGGCATCTTACACAGAAAGCATAAACAAGTCAGTAAATCCAAAAATCTGGAGAGGAGAAAGCGTGCTTCCCAGTCTCTTAGAGTAACCATTACAGCACCTTCCCTCCATGGACAGGGGCCATACTCCTGGGTGTGAAGAAGAACCAAAATGGTCTTGCTGCCCTGTCACCAGGCACTCCTCCAAGATGGGAGGATTCTAGGCCAAAGGAATCAACCAGTTATATCAAGATAATTTTAACTCAAAGCCTAGAAACAATAAAATTTATACTGTGGTCTACATATCTAAGAAATAAAATCTCTTCCAAATGGTGGATGCAGGAATAACCAAAGGAACCTTGTAGAAGACCAGAGCACTAGATCTAACACCCTTTCCCATAGGTCTTCCTGTACCCTTTCTCCTATGTGAGAGCAATTTTATCCATTTTATTGTCCCTCATTTATTTTATTTTCTATCTTTCTCCTAGTTATTTTTTTAATTCTGAGTGATTTGTGAGCAACAGTAATTGTTGATATATTGACAGGAGAGCTAAGATGCTATGAAAATTATGTTTTTAGATTCATTTTACCTTAATATGTACGGGCTTTCAACCTATAGTCTGTTGGCCAGACCTGGGTCAAACTTTCCAATACTAGGAAGATACCTATTCTCAAAATTTTACCACTCGGTTTCATTGTCTCATACTTGCTTAAAAGAGTATTTGCCTATGAGAAGTTGGAAGTCTCCAGTGGTCTGTTAAACAAATGGACTATTGGGCAAACAAGTATTAAATAACATAGAGACACAAATCGTATGTCACAGGAAAAGCAGTAAATCTCCCATGGTAAAGTTAAAGTGTGACTCTTTTATCAGGTTGGGTGAACACTGAGCTGCAAAGAATTATAATTACATGAGAGGTTGCCAAATATATTATCTCACAGAAAATTTAGGGTATGGTTTTTCATCTTATTCTCTCACAACTCTGTCATAAATTTGAATAATTAAAATGAATTTTAACTAGAGTTTGTTAGCCTTCAAATATCTTATGGCTATTAAGTAATCTTTTATATATTTTCTTCCATTTTAAAATTTATAAATGTTTACTTATACCACCATGAAGTAACAGGGTATTGTAAAATATAATCTACTTATACCTCAAGAACATATATAAACACATATATACACAAAGTATGGAAAGGTACTTTTTCTGACTATATTGTCAGAAAAAAAGACATAATAGAGTAAAGAAGCAAAAATTTTGACAAATAGAATGAAAGTAGGTTGTTAATATAAGGAAATAATCATCCTGAAATTCAGATAAATTATACTATCATTTGTCTACCAACTGTTAACTGGGATGGAGAGAGACAGAAGAGCAGGAGGGGTGTGTAAATATGTGGATGTGTGAATTTGTGTGTGATTATGTGCATGCATGTATCTGTGTGCACATAATTCTACATTGTTTGCAGTATTCAAGAAGACAAACACTGCTAAGCTTTTTCCTAGCTACTTCCATTTTCTTTTTCATGTGTTAATGTTGTTTTCATCTTTGTTAGGCATTTCTCTGGTTGCGCTTGTTATTCCTGTTTCCATTGGAATGTTTGTAAATCACAAATGGCCCCAAAAAGCGAAGATTATACTTAAAGTAAGTATTCCATGCATGGAGTAGTCTGCACAATTCAGTGCTCTGCAGTCAGAACTGGAATGAGTTGGTCTTTACATCTCCTCAGCTGCGCTATTCTCACACTACCTTCTGTAAGACTTGCCATTGTCAGACATAAAGTCTTTGCTTAGAGACCCTTTTTGATCCTATCTGAGAGACAAATTTCTACCCAGTCACTAAGCCACAAATTCAAGTGTGATCTTTTAGTTTTAATTTATTCTCAAGTGGACTTGGTGTTATAGAGGTTGAGTTTATGGTATAAAATATATCGAGGCAGCTTTTTTGAGAAGATATAGCATATTTTTTCATACCTAGAATAACACAGAACTCAGTGCTCAAAAACTGGTAGATACTAATTTGTGGGTTGTGGAGAGATAAAGTAGTTGACATTTCTTGCTTTATAGGAAAAAAACAAAGTTCTCATCTCCAGGTTTTTTTAGGTTTAATTTTAAAAAAGAAGAAAATGGAGATGGCTCAGCCATTAAGAGTCTGTACTCCTCTTGCAAAGGACCCACATCAGACTGTTCAAAGCCACCAGTAACTTTAGCTCCAAGTGATCAAGGCCCTCTGTGGATATATACATATAGCAAAATTAAATACACATTGACAGACACATAGCAAAATAAAACCTTTTTAAAGAAAAATAAGGAGAATAGTTTATTTTTAATTTTACTGGATTTTTCTCTTATGATAAAAGCATAAAATGTGACTGAGGAAAGATCTTATCCCCAATAACAAGTGAAAATAAGTCAAAATTGAAAATGGTGTATGGTTTACTAAAGGACATATAATAGAAAGAAGTCCAACTGGAAGAAAAACATAGGCTCTTGCTAGAAAAGGCTTTTTCCCAGGAGTACAGGATGTTTTGAAAGCTCAGGAATCTTCCCTGGGCCAATTAAGCCTGGACAATACATTGTCCTGATGTTTTCTTAGTCTCTAAAATACAGAAGAAGCTCATCTCTTCCTATGAAGCAGAAGGGACATACAAAGCTCCATCTTCATTTTCCCAAAGGAACAGACTGCCAAACCTTCATACCTAACAAACATCTCTGGTCTCACTTTTCTTCCAGATTGGATCCATCGCAGGTGCAATTCTCATTGTGCTCATAGCTGTGGTTGGAGGAGTACTGTACCAAAGTGCCTGGATCATTGAACCCAAACTATGGATTATAGGAACAATATTTCCTATAGCTGGCTACAGCCTTGGTTTCTTCCTGGCTAGACTAGCTGGTCAACCCTGGTACAGGTATGAGGTTTAGATAAATGAGTTTGACCATTTTAGTTGATAACAGTTGATGCAATAGTTTTCTGTGGTGCCATTACAAAACAACCATGGGGCATAGAGAAATAGCTCAGCAATTTAGAAGACAGGCTGATCTTTAAGAGGACTCAAAATTTTTTCTCAGCACCTTCATGACTGCTCATAATCACCTATAATTCCAGTTCTAGGGTATTCAACACTATTTTCTGGCCTCTGCAGACACCAGGCATATATGTGGTACTTAAGCATATGTGCAGACAAAATATTCATTCATATAAAATATTTAATTAAAAAATAAGAAAACTACCCCAAGGTCAATCATTTTGACAACAAAAAGGCACATTCTTACCATTTCACAAGTCATAAATCATTAAGGCAGCATGGAGCTGATTTTTGAGATATGTGGAGGATGATTTATTGGAAGTCTTTCACTTCCAATAAACAGGTTTCAATGTCTATCTTCTCCTTGTGTCCCATCATGTTTTATGACTTCTATGCATGCATTCTGAGTTCAAATTACCTCCATTTTATAAGTACATGAGTCACATTAAATTACAGGCCAGCCTAATATCTTCGCCTTAACTAATTATACCTGCAGTAACCCTGTTTCCACATAAAGTCACATTCTTAGATACTAAGGGTTAGATACAGGTTGGAAATACTTAAATTTGGATGAGAGATATACTCAGCTCATAGGAGCTGAAACTATTGATGCCAAGTTCAAAACCCTTTACCTTCAATCACTGATTACGTCATTTAAATAGCATAATTTGTTCAAAAATTATACAAATCTTCAAAAAGTACTGGCTGCTCTTGTCCTCAAATCCCTGATATTCTTCATTAGTCCTTATCCCATGAAGCAAAGCTTTTTCTTTGCTATATACTCTAGTTTAATAAGCAGAATAAGTTTCATTCAAATGTTATTCCATTTCCCAGTTTCATATCCACCATAAACCCCCTATCCCATCTCCCTCCCATTCAATAAGGGTGTCCCCCTCCTCAATCACCCCTCTTCCATTAATTTTTATCTTTCATATTTTTAATCAAGACTGAATAAACAAAATTTATTTTAAAATAAATGCCTATGAAAAATACCATACTTCAATATTTTCTGAGCCCTGATCTCTCTCATATACTTTTACTAAGGAAATAATTTGAAAAGGTGAAAGAACCTCCTTTGCAGCCTATGGAATGTTGTTGGAAATGAACCTACCTTTCACGTTATAAATATATTGGAAAGGGTGAAAAGGTTCAGTAGTTAAGAGCATGTGCTGCTCTTCCAAAGAAGCTGAGTTTTTATTCTAGCATCACAACCACCTGAAACTCCAACTTCAGGGGTACCCAATGTCTCTGGTCATTATGTGCACCTGCACATGCATGAATATACCCACATGCATACACAACATTAAAGTTAAAATAACATATATAATAGTTTTATATATTAATGTACTTACTCAATGTAAAGTTATATGTTAAAAATATGCACCAAATATGTATGTTAAAAGCAGAGAAAAAAATTATGTATGTGCTTGTAGTCTCAAGAACAGAGTAGCGGAAGCATGAGGATTGCCACAAGTTAGAAAAACCTGATTTGGTGAGACCTATCTTGAAAGGGGGGGGGAGAAAGAGGAGGAGGAGGAGGAGGAGGAGGAGGAGGAGGAGGAGGAGGAGGAGGAGGAGGAGGAGAAGAAGAAGAGGAAGAGGAGAGGAAGAGGAAGAGGAAGAGGAAGAGGAAGAAGAAGAAGAAGAAGAAGAAGAAGAAGAAGAAGAAGAAGAAGAAGAAGAAGAAGAAGAAGAAGAAGAAGAAGAAGAAGAAGAAGAAGAAAAGAGGAGGAGGAGGAGGAGGAGAGAAAAGGAAAACAGAAAAGTAGAGAGAGGGAAGGAGTAAGAAGAAAGGAAATAAGGTAGGAAAAGAATAAAGGAAAGAAGGGCTGAAAGAAGGGACAGAGAGAAGGAGGGAAGGAGGGAGGGAAGACAAAAATCACAATTTGTGTACATGCTCTTATCATACCTTTCCTTTGTGTTATATTATACATATACATCTTATTCCCAGGTGCCGAACAGTTGCCTTGGAAACTGGAATGCAGAACACTCAACTGTGTTCCACCATTGTACAACTCTCCTTTTCCCCTGAGGATCTCAACCTTGTGTTCACCTTCCCACTCATCTATACTGTTTTCCAGCTCGTCTTTGCAGCAATAATATTAGGAAGTAAGGAATAATGCTAATCAAATTCTGTGATGATGTACTTTTTGGATAAATTCTGGATTTGATAAAAAAATGGACTTGTTTAAGATTTTTCCATTTCAGGCAGCAAATTGTACAAATGGAAAGAAAATGATTCATGACTTCATCTATGCTGATGAAGGTCTTAGTGGGGCTTTTTAAAGAGAAAAGCAAAGGAAATGGATTCTCTTTGGTGACTTAATCTTCCTCAGTAGTCATATAGGCATATTAACCTTCTAGATGCTTTCAAGGAACTCAGGCTTTAGTGATGTTTTTCTCCAAAGCCTTGTCTTGATATGTTTTATAAATAGGGCATTTATCAGAAAATAGCAAACCATATTTATCATGGAAATCATATGTCAGAAGATGTATTTTTAAGTTCATGTATATCAATTTTAAATATTGATATAACTAAAGATGTGTAAGCAAAGATGTACCAAAGATAGATTGCACAATTTTTAATTTTGTTCTGTTATAACATAGCTTCATCCTCATTTGGCCCATACCAACTGGCCTTCACCAAATTGAAATTTTCCTTTCATTTGACTATCCAAAGCCTGATGTTACTTAACCCTCATTTTTAAAGTCCTATTTAAAACAAAGAAACTTTCCTTTAACATTTCATGACATTTTAATAGGAAATGGAAAGAAGTACATGATAAAAACACTGTGAAGATTAAGTTGTGAATTGCCCAGAGATAGTTTCACTTATCTTTTTTTTTTCTCCTCGGCTCTAGTATGTAGCCCATCATGTTAATATCTCAAACATCACATGGATTCATTAAGGGTCTGTCTTTGAGGAAATGCAGGAGGATAAGTAGGTGGCTTGAGCTTTCTGGTCACCTAACCTAGCCTAACGAGTGAGTGGAAAACTTGTCTGTGGTGACCAGCCCTGGCAGGGGTCAGGTACTGAGGTGGGGCATCGAGTTGAATGAAAGCCAAAGACTGATGATCTCTGGCCTTGTAATTCTCTCTCTCACTGACCCAGAAGCCAAAAGCTTCTGACTTCTGGCAATATAACTATTACTGTTCTGGAGACAAGAACTGATAACTTTTGGCAATTTCACAGAAAAAGAAAAAGAAGTCAGACATGCACATGCACAAACACACACACACACACACACACACAAATATATACATATGTAAATACATACATATAGACAGACATATACATATATACAGTTGGTGGATTGCCCCAAATGCCAAAGGTATCATGTGAGTGAGGAAGAGCCCCAAATAATAATAAGAATAAGCCACATTTATTTCTTCTCTCTGGCTTCCTCATACCTTCTTAGACAAAAAGTTCTTTATAAAATTACCTCATAGGGATGTGAAGTTGAAAGGGAGATGGGTTAGGAGGCTCTGGGGGAAGTGGGAGGAGGGTAGTAGTGAATTGGTATGATCAATATATATTGTATAAATGAACGAAACTTTCAAAAAATAAAAATTAGTACTTAAGTAAAAAAAAATTACCTCATAGGGGGCTGGAGAGATGGCTCAGCGGTTAAGAGCACTGACTGCTCTTCCAGAGGTCCTGAGTTCAATTCCCAGCAACCACATGGTGGCTCACGACCATCTGTAATGAGATCCAATGCCCTCTTCTGGTGTATGTGAAGACAGCTACAGTGTAACTCACATACATAGAATAAAATAAATTTTAAAAATTACCTCATAGATAAAAAGTTACACAAAAGCAGAGTTCAAAGCAGTGTTTTATTCTATAAGATGTAAGTTCAAAGCAACAATTTGGCATGTCCCTGCTTTATCACAGTGCATACTTGTGGCTTCATCCTTGGAACTAACCTACAATGAATGTTTTTCCTTGATCACAAACTTGTTTCAACTCTGCCTTCTAATTTTAGTGCAATTAGCTCATTACACATGAAGGTTTACAGAACTCTGTTTACAGCTTTATTCTACAGGGGGCTTGGTATTTCTTGTACCAATTTAAGAGTTCTATAAAACCGTTATCAAGAATTGTGACATCATCAGTTCATCTATACAGAATTATTAAATGAGAGTACATTGCTATGTTGATCTGCAGGAAATCTGCCCAATAGGGTGGGGCTAATAATGCCCAGAAATCATTAGGCTCTGTAATGGTGACAGGAAAGGCAGATCCGTAGCAAGAAACAATCCAGAGATGAAGTCTCCAGTGACCTTGCATCTCAGAGCTCAGCCAACACAGGCCATCCAAAATGGTGGCCCATTCCTAGAAAACTCGTTTACAGGCCTCAGTCTTTTCTAGATGACTTCTGACACCTGTTTCAACAAGCAAGATAGATAGCTCTCGAGGAGCAATATTCAAGGATGACCCCTGACCTCTACAAATTACACATATACATGGAAATGAATCTGAATTCACACATTACCTGAATACAATATATACACATACAAGTACACACAGGTTCAAACTGATACAAAGAAAGACAAAACAATATGTTCAGAAAAACTTGCACCATGGGAGAAAGGAAGTCTGATCAACAACAGGAAGGAATAGGTGAAGACATAAGACCAGGCATGTTATTCTGACCAAGTCTCTCCACAGAGAATGATCAAACCAAGGCATTGCACATAGGTATACTACATATATATATATATATATTTGAAGACTACTACATTAACTGGAGTAGAATAAACACAAAATAATTTTTTCTTACTGTTAAGTATCATATATAACTTAAAGTCATGAAAAGATCATGTACTAAGCAAACATCTGCTGAAGCTTCTCACCCATACTTTTTGAGGACAGTCATTGCTGCCATACCAGTGATCATACAACAACAACAACAACAACAACAACAAAAACAAAGAAAGAAAGAAAGAAAGTTGGTTTGTCACAATAACTCCAGTCTGTAGAAAATGCAAACTGCTTTCTGAGCTATACAATGCAATCACTGTTTGAAATAAGTTTTCAAGGTGCCGTTCTGAAATTTACTTGACAACCCCTCCATATATTGTCTTTTACAGTGTATGTCACATACAAGAAATGTTATGGAAAAAATGATGCTGAGTTTCTAGAGAAAACAGACAATGATGTGGACCCCATGCCATCATTCCAGGAGACAAACAAGGGATTTCAACCAGATGAGAAATAGACACTAAGGAGGCAAAAGAAGAAAGCTTCTGGAACACCATTCATTAAACTAAAACTAAAATTATTTCTTTTGGTTGAATAAGCAGCAGAAAAACAAATTTAAAAGTTAAATTCAAATTTAAATTATTGGGGTTTTTTGTATAAAGGGACTAGTGATCCATTCTTTTGTGTGACAAAGGTGTGTGTGTGTGTGTGTGTGTGTGTGTGTGTGTGTGTGTACAGGAGTCATTTTTCTGTATCCATGGTCAGATTGGTCACAAGATATTCCTTGATTCCAAATTCACAGAAGCTTAAGCCTCTTTTATAAAAAGGCAAAGTGTTGGTATTAATCTCCTATATACTTCAAATCAATATTATCTTACTAAAATATTTAACATGATGTAAATGTTGTGTAAATAGTTGTTTCACTGTATTGTTTAGAAAATGATTGTTTTATGTTTAGTACAGATATCATTTTTCAGATATTTTGGCCATAGTTAAAATCATAGATGTCAAACATCTTTGGGAGGCCAAAGGCATGTACATAGAATGTATAGATAGATAGATAGATAGATAGATAGATAGATAGATAGATAGATAGATAGATAGATGATAGACAGAAGATAGACAGACAGAGATAACTGATTATCATTAATATATTATCAGAAAACATCTATAGACCTAACTTGATATAGGTCAAACTTGAAACTTTGTCATATGTAAGCTAAATTCAGAGTTAAATACTTTGGTATGTAAAAATATAGCATATTATTACTGTAAAATGATTTTTTCTTGAGTGCTTATGATTGTAAGAAGATTGATGTGAATGAATTTTAATTATGAATTTTAAATTTTTGCAACATATTTACTTGTGATTTTGGACTATACTCTGTCTATATTTATATTTTAGAAAAGTAGCTTCAAATGACATTCTAGAAGTAGAAATGAGAGAAAGCATTACTAATTAATTCAATAACAAATTAGAATTGGATTAACTTATCAAGCTTTTTTTATCCATTCGCATACCTCTAGGGTCCACTGTACAGAAATAGGGCTAATTCAATACAGTTTGAATTTGACAATAATTTTTGGAACTCTGGAGAGGTTTATTCAAATATGACCTGTATGAAGCAGGTCCAAATGGGCCAATATGATAGCTATTCAGCCACCACGAGCAGGAAGATGTCAGAAGTTACAAAGGAAAAAAGGTATCAGTCTAGAAAATGGCATAATACAATGGAAAGACAAAGAAGCATAAAGAAAAAGAAAAAGATAAAAGAAATATTGCCAAAACTTAATATGGCAAAACTGATGTGTGACAGGAAGTAGGTACAGGAAGATTCATGTCTGAAAATGAGATTTGAAGAAGATGAGAAGTCTCCAGGCAGCAAAGCAGGAAAAGCACCCCTCAGATGTCACAGATATACCTATCAATGTGCCTGTCTCTATCTATAATGATAGAAAACAAATAAGATTTGGTAAAAATCAGCAAGATTTTATGACTGTCATAGGGAAGGAATTTGTCAAGTGCTGGGTCTTGAGACCCAACTTGGTTTACTTTTCTTCATTTTGGAGCAGATACATGTTTTTAACTAGCCTTTCGTGGTTGGTCTTATGGAAACTTTTGATACCCCCATATTCTTGTGGATTCCTTTAACTTATAATGTTCTGCCTTCAAAGAGTATATTACATTTGAGTGATCTGACTTTAGATCATGATCAAGATCATAACTTTAGATCAAGGCTTCTGGTTGTAGACCTAAAATATTGCAACATATTTAATTGGAGATATTGTCACTGTCTGTACAGCATGTTTGTTCCGACAGCATGAGGGTCTGAGCTTGACTATCAACACTCATATAAAAATGCTAAGTATGATAACGTGCAGCCATAATCCCAGTGCTAGAAAGGAGAAGCCAGGAGGATTAGAACCAGTCTAGCCAATCAGTGAGCTCTGTGTTCAGTGAGAGACCATGTTGCAAATACTAAAATGAACAGCTATAAAGGGAGATGCTTACCATTGACCACATATACATCACACACACAAACACACACACACACACACACACACACACACACACACACACACACACACGGAGCATCTTCCATCACTAAACAAAAGAAGTAAGTTGAACTCAGAATGTTTTAAGGCACTGGACATTGACTGGGATACAAGAGACTGGATTTTCTTCTCAGTAATGTCAAGAAAGTACCTCCAAGGATACAAAAGGAAATCTAGCTGTTAAAATACCTTGTGCACTTTCCTCATCAAGAAGAAAACAGACAAATACACTAAAGACACCCTGTGAATTTCTATCAAGTTTTCAACATACCCAATGTGCCTGAATGCCAGCAGCTGATTCAGCTGGGTTTTCTTCCCTAATGATTAAAGAATGTGAGTGACATAGATCTTTGTTTTCTTACCAGATGGGGTGGCTTGTGTTTATTTTTCCCCTAATACTCTAGAAGGAAGAAAAGTAGTTAAGCTTTCTAAAATGACAAATCTCTATTTTTAAATGATTTTGAAAAGCTGATTAACTCATGTATATTATTGCCTCTGTTTCATATTAAATGAATATTTATATTTTAAAGGCATGAATAAAAAATTATTTTGTAATATCTGGTTAGTGGAGTCTCTGAATATTGTCAAGAGGTCCTCAGTGCACAATCCTAGGGATATAAATAAGGTGGAGTTTCTGAGTTCTTAAATTGTTCTTTGAAAAGTGAAATAAGGAAACTCTTAATTAAATACAATAATAATTGGATCTCCCACTGACACTAAGGTTTTCCCACAAGAAAATAATGCAGGAGAAACATTAATCAAAGGTTCTTAAGAGTGATGTGACAATGATTGCTAATTTAAAATAATAAAAGTACTTCAAGGACTCGTTAATAAAACCACCACCTATATGAGAGACATATGCCTCTCTCTCTCTCTCTCTCTCTCTCTCTCTCTCTCTCTCTCTCTCTCTCTCTGTGTGTGTGTGTGTGTGTGTGTGTGTGTGTGTGAGAGAGAGAGAGAGAGAGAGAGAGAATCAATTACTCAATTTCTCATGTATTGAAATCAATGCCAATGAGAAAAATTCAGTCTCAACCTTATTCAACTCCTCAAACGAACTATTCTATATTATACATTAATATGTAGGAGACTCTCATTTTCTTCTAACAAAAAATGTATCTTCCTTGGAATATTTAATATCTCACTGAGGCACCCATAGAAAGACAGTGGGATGTTGAATATCTCTTAATGAGACTTTTTGATTGGGGCTTACATTTAAAACACAAGTCCTCAAACTATACCTTAGGTACTCACAGGAACTCAAGGAACTCCTTGGGATTGCCCAAGGAGTATGTACACATGAAACAATATAGAGTTTCACTTTTTATGTTTTCCATATTTATGTTTTATAAATCTGCCGTCTGATATGTTCAGTGTTTGAGTTAACCTCTATCCTTTCTCAACTCCTGTCCACAGCCAGCTCTCAGCATTCCTAGTCTTACTACAAGGTATTGGCCCAAAGAAGAAAAAACTTAATATCAACCAATCCATCCAACATATTGATAATCTGAGAGAAAGATTCATATCTTTTTCTAGTTTTACACATATTTAAGATTTGATTTTCAAAAAAGACGGTTTGGGTCTATTTTGGAATTTATTTTTAATGTTGAATTATTTTATTCTGTAAAAGGTAACAAAATATACAAAACAAAACTTTCCCTTTTTAAAACTGATGTTACAAACCCATATCATCACATATATAAATACTATTCTCTAGCAGAACACTAGAGCTAACAGCTAATCATGAGAATTTTGTATAGGAGAGTCCTGTACCATAAACTCTGAAGGACTGACGTAGACTCTGCCAGAGGTTGGGAGGAAAGAGACTGTGTGGGGGTCTGATTTAGACTTAAATTTCAAAATCATTTCACCCCTCAACAGAAAGAGATGAATCCTTCATACAAATCAAGAACAAATTCAATTTGAGCTCATTGTAAAACTAGAGAAAGTATAGCACCAATGTGTGATCCACAGTGTTGTCCCAAGTGACACTGAATCTTGTGTCATAAAGGCCAGCCATCAGCACAGGAAGTGATTCAGTAGCTGTCATAAAAAAATCTGGCCCAGTAACCCCTTCCCCACTCCCCCTGCTTCTATGAGGATGCTCCCATTCCCTCCCATCCAGCCACTCCGACAACAACACCACAGCATTACCCTATATTGGGGAAACAAGCCTCCACAAGACTGAAAAAGAGAAGGAGTCTCTCTCCTCTCCTCTCTCTCCCCTCCCCCCCTCTCTCTCTCTCTTTCTTCTCTCTTGAAATTTGCCTTTAAATTTTCCTCTTTTTTTCCTTTATTTTATTGAATTTTTTTATGTAACTTTCAAATGTTATCCCCTTTCCTGGTATCCCATCCATAAACCCCTAACCCATTCCTCTTCCCCCTTCATCTATGAGGTATGAGGGTGTTCTCCCACCCATCTACACACCCCTTCCCGCCTCCCCACCCTGACACTCCCCTACACCAGGGGGAGTGGGATAGGGTCAAACCTTGGCAGGAACAAGGGCTTCTCCTCCCATTGATGCCCAAGAAGGTCATCCTCTAATACATACACAGCTGGAACCATGGATCTGTCCATGTGAACTCTTTGGATGGGGCTTTAGTTCCTGGGAGCTCTGGTTGATTGGTACTGTTGTTCTTATGGGGTTGAAAACCCCTTCAGCTCCTTCAATTCTTTCTCTAACTCCTCTAATAGGGACTACATTCTCAGTTCAATGGTTGGCTGCAAACAGCATCTGTCATGGTATTTGTCATGCGCTGGAAAAGCCTCTCAGGACACAGCTTAATCAAGCTCCTGTCAGCATGCACTACTTGGCATCAGCAATATTGTCTGGGTATGGTGGCTGTATGTATATGGGCTGGATCCCCAGGTAGGGCAGTCTCTGGATAGCCTGTCCTTCGATTCCTGCTCCAAACTTTGTCTCCGTATTTCCTCCTATGAATATTTCCATTCCCCATTCTAAGAAAGACTGAAACATCCACACTTTGGTTGTCCTCCTTCTAGAGCTTCATGTGGTCTATGGATTTCATCTTGGGTTATCAGAGCTTTTGGGCTAATATCCACTTATCAGTGAGTGCATACCATGTGTGTTTTTTTGTGATTGGGTTACTTCACTCAGGATATTTTCTAGTTCCATCCATTTGCCTATGAATCTCATGAAGTCATTGTTTTTAATAGCTGAGTAGTACTCCATTGTGCAAATGTACCATATGTTCTATATCCATTTCTCTGTTAAGGGACATCTGGGTTCTTTCCAGATTCTGGCTATTATAAATAAGGCTGAGATGAACATAATGGAGCATGTGTCCTTGTTATGTGTTGGAGCATCATTTAGGTATATGTTCAGGAGTGATATAACCTGATCCTCATGTAGTTCTATGTCCAATTTTCTGAGGAACCTCCAGACTTATTTCCAGAGTATTTGTACCAGTTTGCAATCCCACCAACAATGGAGGAGTGTTCCTCTTTCTCCACATTCTTTCCAGTATCTGCTGTTACCTGAGTTTTTGATCTTAGCCATTCTGACTGTTGTGAGGTGGAATCTCAGGGTTGTTTTGATTTGCATTTCCCTGATGACTACAGACATTAAACATTTCTTAAGGTGCTTCTCAGCCATTTAATATTCCCCAATTGAGAATTCTTTGTTTATCTCTGTACCCCCATTTTTAGTAGGGATATTTGATTCTCTAGAGTCTAACTTCTTGAGTTCTTTGTATATATTGCATATAAGCCTTCTATTGGATGTAGGATTGGTAAAGATCTTTTCCCAATATGTTCTTTGACATTTTGTCCTAATGACAGTGTCCTTTACCTTACAGAAGTTTTGAAATTTTATTAAGTGCCATTTGTCAGTTCTTTATCTTAGAGCATAAGCCGCTGGTGTTTAATTCAGGAAATTTTCCCCAGTGCTGATGTGTTGGAAGCTCTCCCCCAACTTTTCTTCTAATAGTTTGAGTGCATCTGATTTTATGTCAAGGTCCTTGATCCACTTGGACTCAATCTTTGTAAAGGGCCATAACAATGTATAGATTTTCATTCAATGTGTAGATTTCATCTGACTACCAGTTGAACCAGCACAATTTGTTAATAATGCTCTTTTTTTCACTGAATAGTTTTAGCACCTTGGTCAAAGATCAAGTGACCATGGGTGTGTAGGTTCATTTCTGAGTCTTCAATTCTATTCCATTGATCTAACTACCTGTCTCTGTACAAATAAAATACATTTTTATCACTATTGCTCTGTAATACAACTTAAGGTCAGGGATGGTAATTTCCCCAGAATTTCTTTGATTGTTGAGGATAGTTTTGGCACTCCTTGGTTTTTTCTTATTCCAAATGAATTTGCAACCTACTCTTTCTAACTCTATGAAGAGTTGAGTTGGAATTTTCATGGGGATTGCATTGAATCTGTAGATTTCTTTTGGCAAGATGGCCATTTTTACTATATTAATCCCTTCATTCCATAAGCATATGAGATCTTTCCATTTCTGAAATCTTCAATTTCTTTCTTCAAAGACAAGATGTTCTTGTCACACAGATCTTTCACCTTCTTGGCTATAGTCACACTGAGGTATTTTATATTATTTGTGACTATCGTGAAGGGTTTCAATTCCCTAATCTCTTTCTCAGTCTGTTTATCTTTTGAGTAGAGAAAAGCTACTGACTTGTTTGAGTTCATTTTATATCCAACTACTATGGTGAAGTTGTTTATCGGGTTTAGGAGTTCTCTGGTGAAACTTTTAGGGTCACCTAAGTATACTATATCATCGGAAAATAGTGATATTTTGACTTCTTCCTTTCCAATTGGTATTCTTTGACCTCCTTTTGTTGTCCGATTGCTCTGGCTAGGATTTTGAGTACTATATTGAATAACTAGGAATAGAGTGGGCAGCCTTGTCGAGTCCTTGATTTTAGTGGGATTGCTTCAAATTTCTCTCCATTTAGTTTTATGTTGGCTACTGCTTTGCTGTGTATTGCTTTACTATGTTTAGGTATGGGCCTTGAATTCCTGATCTTTCCAAGACTTGGAACATGGAGGAGTGTTAAATTTTGTCAAATGCTTACTCAGCATCTAATGGGATAATCATGTGGATTTTCCCTTGATTTTTGTTTATAAAGTGGATTATGTTGATGAATTTCTGTATAGTGAACCAACCCTGCATTCGTGAAATGAAGCCTACTTGATCATAATGGATGATTGTTTTGATGTGTTCTTAGATTCGGTTTGCTAGAATTTTATGAATATTTTTGTGTCTATATTCATAGGCGAAATTGGTCTGAAGTTCTCTTTCTTTGTTGGGTCTTTGTGTGGTTTAGGTCTGGTAGTCTGTCTTTTTATTGGTGAATCAAGTCCATTGATCAGGACTCAATTTGATTTGCAAGATCAGGGACTAATGATTGTTGTTTTCTGTCATTAGGTTGGAATCATGATTGTGTGGTTGTCTTCTTTTGGGTTAGTTGAAATTAGATTACTTTCTTGCTTTTTCTAGGTTGTAGTTTCCCTCTGTCTATTCGAGTTTTCCATCTATAATCTTTTGTATGGCTGGATTTGTGGAAGATACTGTGTAAATTTTGTTTTGTCGTGGAATATTTTGATTTCTCCATCTATGTTAATTGAGAGTTTTGCTGGATATTGTAGCCTGGGCTGGCATTTCTGTTATCTTACGGTCTGTATGACATCTGCCCAAGATCATCTGTCTTTCATAGATTCTGGTAAGAATTCTCAGGTAATTCTGATAGGTCTGCCTTTATATGTTACTTGACCTTTTTCTCTTACAGCTTTTAATATTCTTTCTTTGATTTGTGCATTTGATGTTTTGACTATTTTGTGACAGGAGGAATTTCTTTTCTGGTCCAATCTATTTGGAGTTCTGTAGGTTTCTTGTATGTTTATGGGCATTTCTTTCTTTAGGTTAGGGAAGTTTTCTTCTATAATTTTGTTGAAGATATTTACTGGCCCTTTAAATTGGGAATCTTTGCTGTCTTCTATACCTATAGGTTTGATCTTCTCACTGTGTCCTTGATTTGCTGGATGTTTTGGGTTAGGAGTTTTTGAGTTTTGCATTTTCTTTGACTGTTGTGTCAATGTTTTCTATGGTATCTTCTGCCCCTGAGATTCTCTCTTTATCTCTTGTACTCTGTTGGTAATGCTTGCATCTATGACTCCTGATCTCTTCCCTAGGTTTTCTATCTCCATGGTTGTCTCTCTTTGTGATTTCTTTATTGTTTCT
Organism: Rattus rattus; assembly: GCF_011064425.1. Lineage (NCBI taxonomy): Eukaryota > Metazoa > Chordata > Mammalia > Rodentia > Muridae > Rattus > Rattus rattus. Next base: position 78,265,188 of record NC_046166.1, on the reverse strand, counting down.
ATTTCCATTTTTAAATCCTGTGTGGTTTTGTTCAATTCCTTCATCTGTTTGGTTGTGTTTTCCTGTAATCCTTTAAGGAATTTTGGTGTTTCCTCCCTAAGGGCTTCTACCTGCTTACCTGTATTGTCCTGTATTTCTTTAAGGGAGTTGTTTATGTCCTTCTTAAAGACCTCTAACATCATCATGGGTTGTGCTTTTTAAATCCAAATCTTGCTTTTCAGGTGTGCTGGTGGTATCCAGGGCTTGCTGTGGTGGGAGAACTGGGTTGTGATGATGCAAAGTGGTCTTGGTTTCTGTTGCTTAGGTTCTTGCCCTTGCTTCCTGCCATCTTTTTATCTCTAGTGTGAGCTGGTCTTGCTGTCTCTGACAGTGGTTTGACCCTCCTGTAAGTCTGTATTTCAGCACTCCAGTGGGATCTGGATACAGAGAGCTGTGCCACAGGGTCAGCTCCAGTGCTGACAGAAACCAGAAGGATTCTCTCCCAGACTGCTCCTTGGTTCCTGTGTCCAGAGGGCTCCAGGTGGGTTCTTCTTGGGACAGGTATGTGAGCAGAAGTGGTGTTCTGACCTGTGCTCCCAGATAGTCTACACCTCTGAGATAACAGCTCTCTCCCCACAGGATCTGGGCACAGAGAGCTGTGGCACCAGGTCAGCTCCAGGCACAGACTGGCAAGGGAGTTTCTAGACTTAAGAACCAAGTGTGACACCTGCCTACTGTGAGGTGCCCCATGCTTTTGGTCCCAGCCTGGGCTCTACATGGCCTTGAACTGGCAGGTGTGCTGCTTGGTGTTTCCTTGCCTGATCTGCCAGAGCGCCTTATACTTGTCATGGCCTTTCCACATGTTCTCATTGTAGATGATGTCATTGTGGCTTCTCTTATTCTCATCCCAGGCCTAGAACAACTCATTGCTCAGAATTAGCAGCTGCAAATTTTCCAAATGTTCATTTTTCTCTGCCTCAGTGATCTGCTTCTCCTCTTTGATGTCATCTAGGATGCCCTCACTGGAGAGTTCAACCCTGTAGCCCATGGTCTCTGCTCTCTCATCCTGCAGTCCCTCCTGCATATGGAAATCACGGCCCACACACTGGGGGTGGTAAGGGTGGGGGTTTTCATCAATGGCTGCAGCTCCTCCTTGATCTTCACCAGGTCATTCTGGGCTGCTTTAGCCCAGTTCTGCCACTCCTCCATGTTGACCTCCTTGCACCTCCTTGCCTCCTCCAGTGTGAAATCTTGGCCCTCTACTCTGCCAGCTCTGCAGCAAGCTGTTCCTGACTCTTTATCTGATCCTGTACCTATCTCTCCAAATCTTCCTTGGCCTGGGTCAGCCTCCAAATGTTCAGCCTCTTCCTGAGCTTGCCTCCTTTCTTCCTCCAACTGAAAGACCTTTTCTTTTTTTTTTTTTTTTTTTTTCTTTTCCATCTTTATTAACTTGAGTATTTCTTTTTTACTTTTCGATTTTTATTCCCAGGCCAACATCCCCCTAACCCCCCCCCCTCCCCTTCTATACAAGCTTCTCCTCCCCATTCTCACCCCATTACCACCCTCTCCCCAACAATCATGTTCACTGGGAGTTCAGTCTTGGCAGGACCAAGGGTTTCCCCTTCCTCTGGTGCTCTTACTAGGCTATTCATTGCTACCTATGAGATTGGAGCCCAGGGTTAGTCCATGTATAGTCTTTGGGTAGTGGCTTAGTCCCTGGAAGCTCTGGTTGGTTGGCATTGTTGTTCATATGGGGCCTCGAGCCCCTTCAAGCTCTTCCAGTCCTCTGAAAGACCTTTTCAATCTGCTCAGAGAACTCTTTCACTGCCCTCTTGGTCTTCTGCTCATAGTCCTGCAACCAAAGCATCATCTCCTCCTCCTTCTAGAGCATCTGTTCCTTTTCTCTTTCTACAATTTCTCTCCTTTTCTTGGTTTCCAACTGCTGTCACTCTAGCTACTTTTGGTGCTTCTCCTCCAAAGCCTGGGCCTTCTTCTGTGTCTTGATGTTATCGGGCTTCCTGTGGCTCATATACAGCCCATGGTTCCCCATTCTCAGGTGGGGAGCATAGAACACAAAATAAGGTGCCTTCTTGACAAATGGACTTGATGACAGACTTCTTGTTCCTAATTTCACTCCAAGGGAAGCCAATCTTTAGGATCAACTTGTCATTTTTTTCATAAATGTTAAGTTCAAGGACATAAACTCCAAGCCAAAGATCTGTTCCTTTCTTGTTTTTGATCTCGAAATAGTTGATCCCATACATTTCCAAGTCCTGGGCAATCTTCAGATATTCTAGCATACCACTGTTCTTGAGCATCCCTTGGTGTTCTATGTGCCACACATGGATCTGGTTCTCCTACTGGTCCCTGCTAAGCTTGAGCTGGCTCATGACTCTCTAAGGGATCAGTTATTCAGACCTGAGGTACCCAGACTTCTGCATTTCCTTGTTCTAATCTCCGAACTTGGCCTGAACCTCATAGAACCCCAGGAGCATGAATGTCTCTGGGGAAAGTAGATCTTCCTTGACTTGCAGGAAGAAGAGCTTCTGTGTGATGTCCTGGATGAGCTCCTCAGCTACTCCCTCAGGGTAGAGCATGGCTCAGAATTTGAACTGGACAGGGTTCTCCTTTCGAATTTCCTATGCAGAGACCTTTTTATCAAGTTTCAACCAGGCAGGAAATCCTTTATTGTCTACATACTGTAGGCCAAAGTACCACACTTCCCAGAGGCCAATAATCTTTATCACCTGATCAAAGACCTGCTTCCTGGTGGTGTTTGGCTGGATGACAAACTTCAGTTCCACACGCATGGTGGTTAACTGGACATTGATTGACTTGGGCATCTTGGCTGGCTGATGGCTCTGCATGGGTCCTCAGCAAGTCTGCTGTGCAGTGATGGTGGAGACTTGTTGGGACCTGCTGGTGGAGGCAAGCCCTCTATTTTGGAATATTTTTAATGGTGGAAGTGGAAATATTTTTGTCAACCAGAGCATAGCTGCTGTAATTCTCCAAAAACATTGGATCATCACTGAGACATCGAAAGAAGACATATTGATTCTTTTTTCCTATAAAATACACTAAACAAATGGCTGAAGATTATCTCTCTTAGACTCAGCATTCAAATTTAAGATGTTTTCCATAACATTCTACAATGACACATTTTTTTTCAGCTGAAGACTGAGTTCAATTTTTTTTTCTGTTAGAAAGATCTAATTTGGCTAATTGTTCTGACAAGATCCTTTGATTTCATCAAATACTGGCAACTGGAGCCAATGAGCAGAAGATAATGACAATGAAAAGATACCATGACAGTTAGGTAAGCATTAATTAAATCACAGTGAGGAACCACTGCATGTCCAGAAAAAAATTGCTAGCAAGATAAGACAACAGAGGTGACAAGAAGCAAACAGCTATTCTCATAGACTCCTGGTGGTGCTTTAAAAAACACTTTGCAGTTTCTTTAAAAGGTAAAACAAGCCAGCAATCTCAACTCTTTATAATCAAGCAGTATCACCTGAAATAAACATTATTACAAAAATCCACTCTTCTAGGCATATAGAAGATATTGAATGCAAGGAAACATGAAAGAGCAATTTAAGATCATGTTGACTTTGGAAGGAGTTTTGTATTTGTCACAGTTTATGTAGTATCCATCCACGCAGTAGAGTTTATGAAAAGACTGTAATCTATAGGAAAATGGATAAAACTAACAATCATTTTGTTACAGAATATAGGCCAATTTCAGAAAGAAAAATTATTACATGTTTTCTCATAATTTATATTTTTAAAATAATAATGAGCCATGGTAGAAGTGGGGAGAATGAAAGGACATTCACTGAAGTGAGTAGAATCAAGGGAGGAGAAGGAGGTTGGAAAATGAGCAAAGCACAGTGCATGATAGGAATATATAAATGTCACAATGATATTCATTGTTCTGTATAGTGAATATAAACTACAAATTCATAAAAATGTACTTTTAATTTTTATCAACATCTTAATTATACATAATAATCAGTATTCTTATGCTACTTTCATATATATTCAGAGTATATCCCTTAACCTCTCTTGCTCCCTTTCTTCTTCTACTGATATCTTTCCTCTTCCAAGTAGTGCATCTGCTTTCATGCCTTTTCTGTGTGTGAAACCCAATACCTTCTATTATAGTTGTATAGAAGAATATGGGAGTCTTACCAATGTCTATACATGGTGGTTTGACTGAAAAATGTACCACAAAGGCTTAGGCATTTGAATTTGGTCCCAGGAGGGTGGTGCTGTTTAGAGAGGTTACAGAACCTTTCAGATGCAAAAACAAGAAAGAACATACATCACTTGGTATGGGCTTTGAGAATTTATAGCTTCATTCATCTTCATGTTCACTCTCTGGTTTCTTTGTGTGATTTGGAGATGGTATCTCTCAGCTTTTTATTTCAGCACATTGACCCCATGCCTCCCAACTATTATGGAGTCTTACACCATCGAATCATAAGCCAAATAAATTTTTGATAACTCATTTTTAATCATGGCATTTTTCACAGCAACCAAAATTAATTAATACAATACCACTAAAGAAAATGTTTCTCCCTTCCTCATCAAATATTAATTCTGTATGGATCTTCAGGGAGGAGATAAGTCTTATGAACTCTTCCCCCTTCTACAACAGGGTGTTGACAGGCCCAATATTGTGAAGGTCTTGGGTAGGTAATCACAGCTACTGTGAGTTCAAGAGTACAACTACGTCATGCCCAGAAGTCAGCATTTCATACCACACCCTTACCCTTCCTTCAGCTTTTGGCACTATCTTCCAAGATGTTCTCTGGGCCTTTGAGGGAATAGCGTGAATGCCCAATTTATGGCTGTGCCTTCAATAGTCATTTATTCTTTGAACTTTGACTGGTTAGAAATCTCTGCAGTCACCACCCACCACAGCAAAATAAAGTTTCCCTGTCCAAAGCTGGCATTGACACTATTCTGTGGGCATAAACAGTTATTTTGAAGCCAATTTGACAGGCACATCATGCCCATTTGGCAAGACACTAGCAGGAGCTTCCCCAGTAATGACCTACACCTTCCTTATCTAGAGATTTTAACTGAGTTTATAGCTCCAGACATGAATCCTTCCTATAAATCAAGCCTCAAATCCAATAATAATGTGATCGGTTACCCAATAAATAACTTTTCACTGTTTCAGTAGTGCAGTCGTCTTGACTGGCCTATCAGGAATGCTGCATACAAGGTCCACAGCTAAGTAGGAGTATTGGTGACAATTCTTCCCAAGACCCTGCATAACACCTTTTGGTGGTATAAAAGCTAGCATGAAGAAGAAAATTTCATAGTTAAAGCTAGATTTCTCTATTTCACATGATGGAGAGGCATATCGTATCTTCAGTCATAATGTCTTACCACCTAGAACAACTATACTTTTTAAGCTTGGGGAATCTTGCTTTATATACGTTTCTCCATAATAAAACTGACTGAAAACTTCATTGGCAAAGACACAGCAGCAAAAATTTATTCAATATTTTTCCAGCACTTTCAAAGAACATTATACTAAATTTGGAGCCTCTAAGTAAAAAATAGCAGGAACTAAGAGCTATTTTTAAAAACAAAAACTAGTAAATTCTTTGACTGCCAACTTCTCAGAAATTGAAGTGATGAATACCTTCAGTTAGAGAAACAATTTGAAAGCTCCAATTCAATATTTTCAGCAAAAATGGTAAAAAAAAAAAAAGTACCATCAAATTGTTCATAGAATTTTATAAGCCATTCCATACCATCTAATTCTTTATGTAAACAAAATTCGCTCTTAATTAAATATAAAATACATCACCATCTAACAGCAACAGAGGATTTCAACATAATATTACCACTGTCCCTGCTTTCTTCTAGGTTATTTGCATAGACCAATTCAATTAGTTCCCACAATAATTCCATATCATATTATCCCCTTTTACAGTTGGGTTAATTTAAGCACAGGAAGGCTAGGCAACATTTTTAAGATCTCTTAGTTGAAAAGTGACAAAACTTGAACTAAATAAATCAGGCTCAGCATTCTGTAGATTGACCAAAATACTAAACTGTGAAATATCCACGGGCAAATAAATGTCAAAGCTTGCAATAGAATGAAATTCTTTCCTGAATGGATGACAGTTGATAAAGTGCTTATCTACCAGGCAAGAAACACTTTTTCAGTACCACATAAACCAACTATGGTGGCACACCCTTGCAATTCCAGCACTCAGGAAGAGAAAGCAGCAGGATATGAAGCTTAAGGTCATCCTTGGCTACCTTTGTGTTGATGCTATTAAAAGGCAATATATGCTAGTATTGATCTCTTTCTACCTTCTGCTTTTAAGGTAAAAGGTTTCTTGCTGATGCCTTCTTGTGGTTAAGAAGGGAGGGACAGAAACAATATCCCCTACCAAATGAGTCACCATAGAATCATAACCAGTAACTACCTCTAACTATATTGACCCAAGAGCAAGTTAAACATATGTTTACTTAAGTTGTAGATGCCCAGAGTCAATTCCACTTAAAATCTGCTGATCTCTTATAACCAGAGTTTCCTTAAGTATCATACACCTTCACAAATGCTTGAAGAATCAGTGAAGACTGACAAGAGTAAAAACAATGTAGAAGGTAATTGAAAACGAAGTTTTCCTATAAAACATTTTGTCTGAGGAACAGGATGAGAAATTCCAGAAAGACAATGATTGACATTTATTTCGCCTTATCTCTCATTATCACAAAAGGAGTTTAATTGCACTTGTGAAATTGAGAATATTGGTCTTGAATTAGATTATCAAATCCTGCCCACTTTCAAGACAATCCTCCTCATAGACCTGCACTTAAAGGTAATTAACACAGATTTGAAGGTAATTAACACAGGAATTAATTTGTATTTCTGAACAGCTAATATTTCACATTGATAAAGAACAATTATCATGTCTTTAATTACCACTTTCCTAACTATACACATTTCTTTCAAGGATAAATACACAATTTATTTGATATAGGGAAAATTAAGTAACTATCAAATAGCAACTAGATGAGGATGGGACAGAACACAAAAAATAAAATAAAATAAAAATGATGAATTCCCAATGATTTGTTTCTTCAAAACTTAAAATGCTCATTTAATACTTTAAATTTCTGTACATGGGTTTTTTTTTTCAACTTTGTAAGGACGAGTGTAAACCTACACTTAATTTGCATTAGGTGTAGGTTTCAAGCACTCATTATTATAAGCTCAGCCAACCAGAACAAGACCATTAACAATAAGTCTATCCAATTTATCAAATGAATCTACACTGGGTCTTTGGGAATGGCTCACATGTTAAATTGATTCATTAGAGTTCTATTAAATACCAAAGTAATATGTTCATTATACCAGAGATTTTTAATACTGTGCCAAATGATGGTCCTCAAGATTCTGAAGCAGTAGGAAATTCTTCACCCTACAGCACAGGGGTCAATTTTATTTTTAAAGACTTATTTTATTTATAATTATGGAGGTTGTATATGCACATGTGTTCAGTCACCATAGAGACTATAAGAGGTTGTCAGATCCTCTGGATCTGGAATTACAGGTGGTTGTGGGTCACCATATGGGTGCTGGGGACCACTGAGATCTTCAACAACAACAGTATATACACTGAGCCATTTCCTGATGTAACGAAATACTATCCTCTGCACATAGCAGAGTTGTTACTTCTTAATCAAAGTTACTATAGTTACCTACATGAGACTCTAACAAAATAGAGCCTGTTGGCATTCATTCACATAAAGAAGAGGAATGAGGAAAGTCATTAGCTTTCTCACGAAGATTCCAGCTATTGCCTTCCTCTGCACCTTTCTATCAGCTGGCCCAGCATTTCAGGAAGGCATATATGCATGTAGATTAACTGAATCTAAAATCAATGCAGTTTGAGGGGACCATCACCTACACTGGATTGGAACTTTTCAGTGATTAAGCTACTGTGAGGTCATCAGCAATCACAAGCAAGCCCTTAATGATGGTTCGACACGTTAGCACAGCAAACTTAATGGTTCAGCAAGCTAGACGCTCTTTAGGTTAAAAAGGTGTTTGTTCAGGTCTCCCCAGAGAAAGTTAATGCGATGCCTATTATTTTCTACCTACCCAAACCCCTCATAACTTTTATTATCTTTAGAATCATTTTGACACTTCTCAAAGTGTTATTAGTTTTCTCTCCCTTTTTCCAAACGTCATAAAGTTTGACAAATAGTCCCTGAGTAATGGATACTTTAAAATAGTAGTTCTCAACCTAATGCTGTGGCCTTTTAATACAATTCTTCATGTTGTGGTGACTCCCAACCATAAAATTATTCTGTTGCTATTTTGTAACTTCAATTTTCTACTGTTATAAATCATACAGTAAATATACAATAAACAGGATATCTGATATGTAACCCCCAAAGGCATTTGATGACAGGTTGAGAAATACAGCTTTAAAGTATCGTAGGTTGTAAATTATTTATACTACTCTTAAATCATTTCTATAGTTAGCTAAAAATTATAGATTTCAAAGTTAAATTGTCTTTATTTCTTTTCAATCACATACAGCAAAAGGTTCTTGTCTTTCAGATAATCATTAGCCTTACAGCGTATTATTACATAACACAAAATATACATTGGCTTTATACATATTTAATCAGGAAGCCATGCATGGTTATCCTTGCAGTTTATGCCAAGTTTTTCTGGACTATAAAAACATAACATAAAACCCATAATAGACTCTGCTCTAGAATAGGAAAGTCCTTGCAAAGTCTATGAAGTATGATGCTGTTTACCAATGAATGAATGGTGAGTGTGCCTGTGAAGGCATAGCCGTGCACGTGCACAGGTGCGTGCTTCATGTGTCTAGTTAGTATATACAAGATCCTGTTAAGTGTTCTTCCAGAGATAAAATGCATATATAAAAAAAGAAAAGACTTCTCTATTATGAGTTTAGTACATCATACAGCTACCTACGTATTGTTTTCCTTGTTTATCACTTTTCTGACAAATCACTAGAGGTCAAAACTAGTGGTTAAAACTGACTCAACAGCTTTATTTCTCAAGGGAGCATGTCTTAAGTACCTTGTCTTAAGCCTTGTTAAGCCTTGTCCCTGCCGCACCCCTTCTATAACCAGCCCTTTTCAAGGTCTCAGGCATTTTATGGTCTTGTAAAGAAATCATATTCTATCTGATGATGGTTGAGATACATATCAGTCATAAACATAAAGTTCTATACAATCTTCACTTCCTTATATCATTTTTTATAACTAGTTTCTTGTCATTGGTATTACTGAATCATAAACTCAAGTGAAAAAAATGTTCTATTTAAAATATTTTTATTATTATTTTTATTGCATGTTTATTCTGAATGTTCATAAAACATGCCCTGACATTTAGTTAAAATGTTATCTCACATGAGACAGTAATATTTCCTTTTTTCTTGAATTCACCTACATGTAGGCTCATTCATGCAACCTTAACACTTAACAAAATGCTTCACCTGTATAAGGCAAACAATAATATTTATTGAATGAAAATCTGGGTTATCTTTTGTTGAAATTTTCTTTCTCTATAATCCAACAGTCGCCCTCATGTAAGATAATTACATCATCCACCTAATTCCCCTTATCCCTTTCTGTCCCTTACATAATCTTGTACACTCAATATTTGACATTATGTCTATCAAATATTAGGAGCCATATACTATTTGTTTAATGTATGAAATAAATAATGACTGAGAGGCAACAATGGCACCATGTAAATTAGATATGGAGCTCTCCATATTCACTTTGATTCTAATATGTCTTAACCCAGGCTTCAAATATGTCTACAATGTCTCTAACTTCTGCCATATATTTCCACATTAAGATACTGTCCCAGGAAGTTTCCCTAAGCAATGCAGACTGCAGCTTACAACCTCTAGAAAGCATGCTCCTTTCTTTCTACACTTGTAAGATATGCCCCATGACACAGCCAGAATACAGCAAACACAGAGGCGTATGCCAGCAGCAAACCACTGAATTGAGAATAGGACCCCCGTTGAAGGAATCAGAGATAGAACTGGAAGAGCTTGAAGGGGCTCAAGACCCCATATGAACAACAATGCCAAGCAACCAGAGCTTCCAGGGACTAAGCCACTACCTAAAGACTATACATGGACTGACCCTGGACTCTGACCTCATAGGTAGCAATGAATATCCTAGTAAGAGCACCAGTGGAAGGGAAGCCCTGGGTCCTGCTAAGACTGAACCCCAGTGAACTAGATTGTTGGGGGAGGGCGGCAATGGGGGAGGATGGGAGGGAACACCCATAAAGAAGGGAGGAGGAGGGGATGTTTGCCGGAAACCAGGGAAAGGAATAACACTTTAAAAAATGTATATAAGAAATACTCAAGTTAAAAAAAAAAAAAGATATGCCCCATTGTCTCTATTAGCAGATATCTAAAATGACTACTGCTCCTCCTTAGATTCCATTCTCTCTAAATTATGGAACATTTTGCACATAATAGTAATCAATTTTGACATTCCAATCTGCTTATCACTTTGGTATTTCTTATACAAATATCTTTTCATATCAGTGAGATCTGTATAATCATAGCAGACCTAAACAGTATCTCAAGGTATTTTCTTGGCTAACTTGAATGATTTAGATGCCTTAGTATTTCTTTAACTGAATTTATACTTCAGTTTACCTTTCTGTAGTTTCTTAAGAAATAAAACTGAAACCAACTTCAAGGCATAAAAATATCTGTGCATAATAGACTATTTAAAGGAGAGAAAAACCACACATTCTATATCAATTAATTAACATGGATTACATGCCTCACAAGGACCTTGAGAAACAGTGCTTTCTAAGTGTTTACATTTCCAGCTACAAGATTTGTGACAGGGAAGTCAAATACTAGAATCTAAAATAGAATATTATTCTCTTTTTACTATTCCTGCCTCACAAATGTACTCAAACCGACTGCTAACTCAAAATATTAAAAGTTAGCTACAATCAGAGAAAACATGCTTTTTGCTCCAAATTTTATATAAAAAATTAATGGACTTATTTTATTAGGTTTTTTAATACATTTAAGAATAAAATTTCTCCACAACCTGTTTCTTGAAAGCATCCAGTAATAGTAAGTCAAAAGAAAGACAATCATCAGTGATAAAATTCATGTAGTAAAGAATGAGTCATAGAACTTTTTTAAGAATGCTTTTTCTTGCAGTGGGAAAGTAGAAAGCACTCCTATTGGATACATTCCAAAGATAAGAAGTATGGCCAAAGATAAAAGTTTATTTTAATCCTCCAAAGACTAGTGGGCAGTTTGAAAAATATTAAAGAAAATAAAGAAAATAGCCCACATTTTTTAACTACAGGAAATACTAGGCTGTTAAGGAAATGTTTTCCTAAGTTTTAATCTCTGTTTCATTTTGCTTTGCTTTCACATAATTATTACAGTATTCACTTAGCTTTGATACTTTATAATTAGAGGTTTTTGAAGAAAAATGTTAGACAAAACCATGATTACATGAACAGTCCTAACTCAAGCCAACATATAAGATGAACTTCAAATGCCCCTTTGCCCTAGTGTGGTTCCCTCTTCATGAGAGGTTTTCACTATGATTATTAAATTATCTTGAACAATTTCTTCATTAAATATGTTCCCTAATAAGGCAAATAACTCAGTATTTTACAATCACCTTTTATACATACTCTATGTTCCTTTTTTACCAGAACCAGCTGTGTCCCTTTCTGATCCATTAGTCCATGTTATAGGTCTCAGAGATGTAACAAGCAGTGAAGTGCTATGCTATTCCTTAGGTACTATGCTGGCTAGTTTGGTATCAACTTAACACAAGATAGAAACTTGGGAAAACAATATTTGGGGAAACGCCCCCCATCAGATTGGTCTTCAGGCAAGACTTCTGCACAGGTTTTAGTTGATGACTGATGTGGAAAGGCCCCTAGCACTCTAACTTGATGAGGTTTTGGTTAAGAATGACTTATCGTCTTGAGGAGAACATAAGCACAAGTTCTCCTATTGGGGATTGTCTTTTATTTTAGGACTCAGTGACCAGTGTTATTCCATATTCAATTAGTAAGAAGAAAAAAAGAACTTTATAAACATCTCTTCAGTGCACACCTGTGGTCATCTGAGTTGGAAAAGGTTGGAACCAAATCATGGTTTATCCACTTCTATGTCCTCCTGTGACTGGTTTTGTTATTTTTCTAGTTTCCTTTCTGTTGATGTGACAAAATGTGCTAACCTAAAACACTTTTAGAGAAAAGACTTTATCTCATTTCATAATTCCAAACCAGAGCCCATCAATAGAGGAAATCAAAGCATACACCAAACCAAAGGCAAGAACCATGGAAGAATGTTTCTTTGTGACTCACTTATCATGCTCAGCTGTACTTATACAGCTCAGAACCATCTGCCTAAATGATGGTGCCACCCACAGTGTATTAAGCCCCATATGTCAACAATTAGAGACAACCCTCCTTAGATCTACCCACAAGTCAATTTGAACTAGGAAAATCCTCAGTTGAAGTGTCCCTCAACTGAGGAATGGATATAGAAAATGTGATATTCATACAATGGCTATCAAAAACAATGACTTTATGAAATTTGTAGGCAAATGGATGGAACTAGAAAATATCACGCTGATTAAGGTAACCCAGTCACAAAAGAACACCCATGGTATGTACTCACTGATAAGTGGATATTAGCCCACAAACTTGGAATACCCACAATACAACTCAGACCCAAGAAGGAAGACCAAATTGTGGATGCTTCAATCCTACCTAGAAGGAGGAATAAAATAATTACAGGAAGTAATTAGGGAGGGAGGGATCTGGGAGGACAAGAGGAAGAGAAGGATAAAAGGGGACAGGATCGGGTGTGGGAGAGACAGAAGTTCAGAGGGTCAGGAAATTGAGTGGAGGTGTGTAGGAGTAACGGATGGGGATCTTGGTCTAATCACTAGAAAGTCCCAGATGTCATGGAAGCAAGAGGTTTTCAGGACCCAACAGGGAAGATATTAGCCAAAAACCCAACACAGGGAAGATAAAACCTATAGAGACCATATCCAGTAAATAGGCACAACTCCTGTTTGAGGGATGTGCCCACCCACCCATCTCAAAAATTTTAACCCAGAATTGTTTTCTATCTGAAGAGAATACAGGAACTAAGTGGAGCAGAGATTGAAGGAAAGGCTATCCAGAGAATGCCCAGCTCAGGCTTCCATCCCATCTGCAGACACCAAACCCATACACTATAGCTGATGCCAAGAAGCACTTGCTGACAGAAGCCTGGTATAGTAGTCCCCCAAGAGGCTCTGCCAGTGCCTGACCAAGACAGATGAGGATGCGCTCAGCCAAACATCAGACTGAGCACAGGGACACCCAAGAGAAGATTTAGGGTAAGGACCAAAGGGGCTGAAGAAGATTGCAACCCCATAAGAAGAACAACAATATCAACAAACCAGATCCCCCAGAGTTCCCAGGGACTAAACCACCAACCAAAGAATACACATGTAGGGACCCCGTGGCTCCACCAGCAGATGTAACAGAGGATTGCCTTATCTGGCATCAATGGGAGGGAAGGCCCTTGGTTCTGTGGAGGCTCTTTGCTCCAGCATATGGGGGATGCTAGAGCAGTGAGGTCAGAGTGACTGGGTAGGGGGAGTACCCTCATAGAGGCAGAGGGAAGGGGAACGGGATAGGGGTTTTGCAGAGAGGAAGCCATAAAGGGAGACAACATTTGAAATGTAAACAAATAAAATAACATATATATATATGGTAGATATGATATGATATATGATATGATATATATAGATGTAGGCAGGTAGATATAGGTAGAAAGAAACTGTCTTCTCAGGTAACTCTAACATGTATCAAACTGATAGGTAAAGTAACTATGACAGCAATGTACCTTGCACCCACATCTGTAGAATATACATATCCAGAACTATGGGCAGTACGGTAGTAAAACTAATGATGTTAGTGGTCTCTTTCAAGCATCTATTATAGAAAAGAAGGACATGTCTGTGGCAAGAGACAATTTTATCAAAATGCGAATGCTTCACTCCTTTAAAAGGGGAAGAAGAATACCCTTGACAGGGAATAGGGAAGCAAAGTTTAGAACAGAGGCAGAAGGAACACCCATTCAGAGCCTGCCCCACATGTGGCCCATACATATACAGCCACCAAACTAGATAAGATGGATGAAGCAAAGAAGTGCAGGCTGACAGGAACCGGATATAGATCTCCTGAGAGACACAGCCAGAATACAGCAAATACAGAGGCGAATGCCAGCAGCAAACCACTGAACTGAGAATGGGACCCCGTTGAAGGAATCAGAGAAAGGACTGGAAGAGCTTGAAGGGGCTCAAGACCCATATGAACAATGCCAAGCAACCAGAGCTTCCAGGGACTAAGCCACTACCCAAAGACTATACATGGACTGACCCTGGGCTCCCACCGCATAGGTAGCAATGAATAGCCTAGTAAGAGCACCAGTGGAAGGGGAAGCCCTTGGTCCTGCCAAGACTGAACCCCCAGTGAATGTGATTGCTGGGGGGAGGGCGGTAATGGGGGAAGGATGGGGAGGGGAAGCCCATAAGAAGGGGAAGGGGAGGGGTTAGGGGGATGTTGGCCCGAAAACCGGGAAGGGGAATAACTATCGAAATGTAAATAAGAAATATTCAAGTTAATAAAGATAAGAAAATATATTTTTTTATTATTTTTTTTACACTCCAGATTTTATTCCCCTCCTGGTCCACCCTCCAACTGTTCTATTCAACACTCTTCAGAAAATGAATCAACACTTATCACTGTATTTTTTTGAAAGCTTTTCATCCAAACTCAAAAAGGAAAACAAGGGAACACAGTAAAGGAAGAGAAATATTTATAATATAAATGTTCTATCTTAAATCCCATCACAAATAATACCACAAAGATATTTACTTTATAACATTTGATGTGTCCCCTTATAGCCTTATGAGTAGTCCCCTTATAGTTATGAGTAATATTCTTGGTTTGTAGGATGGTTTTATGGTACACTGCTGCCTTGGCCAAAGTCTTTAACTTGCAACACTTGCAGCAGTGGAAAAAGTTCAAAAGGATCCCTAGTCATTTCTAACATAACATTTCCTTGCTCTTGATATTTATGTGCTCATAATACTGAGGTGTACCAAAAGGACCCCAGAGCAGCCAAGTGATAGATAGCCTTCTTCTGGTGACTGAAAGTTGAATGCTTATGTGATTCTTATTTTCAAATTTCATAACTAAGAAACAGGATATGGCGAAAAATTTTCAATATGGGGCAAAAGAAATGGTTCAAAATGTAGGTACAATGTTCAAGCATGAGTATTTGAATTCAAATTCCAAAATTCACATGAAAATCTGCATTTGTGCACCTCTGAATCAGTGATCCCAGCCCTGGGTGGTAGGGGGACAGGATTGCTTACTTGAACTGAATGGCTGGCAGCCTAACCCTTGTTCAGAGAGAGATTGTAGTTCAATAGAATAGAGAATGATAAAGTACGATATCCAACACACTCCTCTGATATCTTACCTGCATGCACATACATGACATACACAAAAACACTCTTTTGTCGATCATCAATCCTTTCTCTTATTCTGACATAATTGAACACAGTTTTTGTGAATATATTTCACACAGACTTTAATACCATATTCACAGTCCAGGATGCTTCTATATTGAAAAGCTTCTAGATTTCTATGAATTGTTTGGAAATAATATTTAAGACTGCAACGTGAATATTCAATGAAAGAGAAATAAATCTACAATCTTTTTAGAAATGCCTGAGATGATGACAAGGTAACATATCTAGACTTCTCATCCATCTGAGCATCAGCTGTTTATTAGGCAAACAGGGTGCTCCAGGAATGGAAAATAGATCAACTGACTTTTATTAAAACAATATAAATCATAGTTAGTTTTCATTATCCTTAGTTAACATAATTAAAGAGGGAATCATTGCCACTCCAGAAGATTCATTTATTAATTACTCTTTTGTATGTATGAAAATACATAGCGAAAGTAACTTAAGGAAGAAGGATTTATTTTCAATTTATCTGAAAAATACAATCCACCACCATGGCTGGGAAATCATATACAGGAATATGAGATAGTCAGACACATGCTACTACCCACACACAGTGAATCTTCTTTCTTCTATAAAATCTTTCTAAAAATGCTTTCATAGAAACACCCAGGTTCCCAGGTGTGTTTCTGTGGGAAATATTAACCCACCCAACTGACAATGAGGTTTATCTATTACAATTGGCCTGAATGGGAGTTAGGTAAACTCAACCTCTGAACTATCCATTCAAGGCTATACCATAGATTTTCTAGCAGTGGTTCACAATAGATCCTCTCCAAAATCATCTAATGAGTCAGAACACAATGCATTAGATAAACCTAGCTAGTCAAGCGTCCATGCTATAAATTCATACTTGAATTGGGCCTTTTAAAACTGTTACAATCTTTTTGCTCCTCAGAAAGTGTGCTTTATACTGTTCCTAATAAAGTAAATCTATTTTCCTCAAATTCAAGTAATAGATTCATCTCTCCCAAGAAACCCCTCAATGTCAATAATGATGCTCACTCAAAATAGAAGATAGAAGTCCAATCAACTTCATAAAGGACCTACATCATTCTAAAATATAAATGTCTTCGGTAACTATGCAGTCATTACTTACTTTGCACACAGCAACTGTAGAATTATTAACTATAGAATGCATAAAATTTCCTTTAGCTTTCCATCTCTACATGAAAAGTCTTTCCAGTCTACTATTGTTCTGTATCAGTGTAAATTTTAACATACCAAACAGATCCATAACAAAGAGAAAGTACTACAAAATTTAAAACTCCATTAACAGCATTAAGGAAGTTGAGCCCATGGGATGTACTTTCTGGGACTTATCAAATGAGAGACTGCAGCTCCTGCAAAAACTTCACAGGGTCAAGAAAATATATCAAATCTTTTCTAGATTGTTTACAATGCCTGATAGAAACACTATGCTGGTAGCTGTTATACTGCATTGTTAAGGAGCAATGGTTAAAAAAATAAAGAAGTCTGTACATGTTTCATATAGGTGTAATCTTTCTCAGTACTTTTGACACATGATTGAATGAATAGGTGTAGCAACTGTAAGAATGAGAGAAAAGATTGCCACATACAAGAGACTTTCAGTCGTGTTAGCAGCAGAATTTTCAGCAGAAACTGGTTGACCAGAATAGAGTGGCAAGTTTGAAGTACAGAAGAAGGAAAGCTGTCAAGAATACAGTATCTACCAAAATTATACTTTAGAACTGAATGAGTAACAAACATTTCTCCCAAACCAAAGCTGAGAGATTTCATCGACACTAAATCTTATTTACAAGGAGGGTTCGAGTTGAAAAGAACACCAGATGCTGATATGAAACAAATAGAAGTCTATGGTTCCATTATATTCATAATTGTTTGGGGGTCAGCAAGTGGGCTCAGAGGGCACAGGTACTTTCAACCAAGCCTGATGAATGAGTTCAATCCCCAGATTTCATATGGTAGAAGGAGAGAACTGACTCCCACAAGTTTTCCTTTAGTCTTCACATTTGAACTGTGGCATGCACAGCTATACGTACATTTACTATAAATAATGTTTAAAATTTTGTAAGTATACAGTCAAATATAAAATAATTTGATACTGTGATGTTAATGTGAATGTTACATGTTTGTAAGGAAAGGTGAAAGGTCAAATTGCTAAATATAATAATAACTACAATATTATTGAGATATGTATGGAGATAAAGTAATTAGTTTTATTCAAAGACAGTTAAGATTTAATCAGGTAAAAGTAGTCTATTTTAATTATAAGCTATCTTATATAAGCCTCATATAAAGGCAGTAAAAAATTTATAGTAGCCTCAGAAAAATGTTTAAAAATATTTAGGAATAGCAATAGAAAGAAGCATTCAATCATGAAAGAAGGGAGTAAAATTGGAAGAAAGAATGAAAGGCCTAGAAAATAACGAGAAAACCTTATGGCAGCTTCGTACTTCTGTTTAAAAAGCAGTGAAAGTCCAAGGAGAGAAGTTAGGCAAGAAACTAAGTAAAAAGTATTCAAATTATAGATGAGTAAGATCTCTCTGTAAATAAAATAGAAACGGCCAGTGCCATGGTTTGGTGAGTAAAGCCTTAAAAATCTGATTTCCATCCCTGGGATCCACAATGATGGAGGGAGAGAAATAACTCCTACAAGTTGTCCCCTGACTTCCACATGTCTGCCATGGTGTTCACTCACACACACACACACACACACACACACACACACACACACATGCACATGCACACACAAATAAGTATAAAAATTTTAACAAATGAATAAGGTATGTAGCACATAAATTTCTTAGGCAAAAGTAATTATAATTATTTAATTCACTTCATAAAGGTATAGTATACATAGCTAATGCACAAAATCAATGGGTTTTCTATACTCTTAAACAATCTTAAAGAAGAAAACAAACCCATTTACAATGGAAAGAATTGTAATGATTAGGAATAAATTTAGCTAAGCAATAAAAAATCATCTTAAAAGATGAATTGAAAGAAATTGAAGAATCATAAATAAACCACAATCAACATAATCCTTATCAAAACTCCTGTAGAATTTAGTTAAAAAAATCCTAAACTGGACCACAAATAGAAGAAACAACACAAACTTAAATTCAAGGCCAAAAAAAAACCTAGGGTAACCAGAGAAATACTGAGCAAAAAGAACAAAGCTATAATCACATCACTTGATTTCAAAATATACTATAGAATTATAGAATTCAAAATTATAGTCTTACTGTAAGGACATACAGAAACACAAAAAAATCTAAAATTATATCGTTATTGTAAGTTAATTTTCAATAAGGGTGTGATTGATCCACAATGGAAACTGGCAGTCTCTTCTCTAAATGGTGTCAGAACAGGATGTCCACTCAGAAAAATATTACACCTTTATCACATATGTATTAAAATTATTCCTTATATAATCGACAAAAATAAACTATATATACATTCAGAGGGAAAAATCATCTTAAAATTGTTGTAGAAATTATTTAATACCAATCCAGGGTTTCTACCCCACCTTAATCATTCAATTCCCAGATAGGATACACAACTTTTATTATTTGCAATAATCCTTAAACAGCACAAGAAGTAGGCAGATATCTACCCTCTATGCTATTAGAATCTACTTCCTATCATTAACCCTGGGTTATTACTTACTATGCTTCATCTGGGCTGCTCTTAACTTCAGTTGGCCATCCCTCAAGGCCATATTTTCATGAACTTACCTAATCCATAGCAGCTTCTTTTTCCTCCTCCTTCTTCTTCCCTTCATGATTCTCTCTCAAGTCCCCAGGCCCAAGAACCCTAAAACTCATTTATGTCTTTTCTGTCCAGCATCTTCATTTACCAATCAGAAATAACTTAGAGACAACATAGTGTCATTTGGATCTATGTACAGACTCTTGTCTCTCAGGCAACTAGGTCTTAGGGGTCCACACTCAGCATTAAAATACACAACAAAAGGTCAAACCTCAACATAAAATGGATCACTGACTTAATTCTAAGACTTAACATTAAAATATTAGACAGAAGTCAGCTGGGAGTCTTCAAGACATTACTTTAGCAAGTGAGATTACATCAAACTAAAAAAAAAAGCAATAAGGTGAAGACATAATACCCATTTTATAAGAAAATAACTTGGGTGGGAAAGGGGAGGGGGAGAGGAAAATGGGGAACAGGATGAGGTGTAAGAGGTGAGAGGGATAGAAGAGAAGCCCAGAGGACCAGGATAATGAGTGAAAATATGCAGCTTCAGGGGGCAGGAAGTGAAGAGACCCTCTAAGAAAGTCCTAGAGACCTGGGATGTGGAAGATTCCCAAGGCTCAATGGGGTGACCTTAGCCAAAATGCTCAACAGTGGGAAGAGGGAACTCAAAGAGTCCAACTCCAGTAGGTAAACAGGGCCCCAAGTGGAAGAACCGGGTTACCAAACCACAGTCAAAATTTCTGACCCAGAATTATATCCACCTAATAGAAATGCAGAGATAAAAATGGAGAAAAGACTTTAGAAAAGGCTGCCCAATGACCAGCCCAACTTGACATCATTGGTGGGTGGGAGGCACCAAGGCCTGACACTATCACTGATGTATGTGCTTACAGACAGGAACATGACTGCCCTCTGAGAGGCCCTACCAGTAGGTGACTGAGACAGATGCAGATACTTTCAGTCAACCATTGAATTGAAGTCAGAGACCCCTATGGAGGAATTAGGGGAAGGACTGAAGGAGCGGAAGGGGAGGGTGATCCCATAGGAAGACCAGTAGTCTCAGCTAACCTGGACCCCTGGGAGCTCCCAGAGACTGAGACACCAAACAGGCATCACATGTAGCAGAGGACTGCCTGGTCTGGCCTCAGTGAAAGATGTGCCTAATGAGAGGCTTGAAGCCCCAGGTAAGGGGGATTCCCCAGGGCACTGGGGAGCACTCTCTTGGAGGCAAGGATGAGGGAAACAGGATGAGGAACTGGGGGAGGGCAGGGTGTGTAGTCGATGGCTGGAATGTAAATAAATAAATAGAAAAAAAGAAAAATAAATAATTTTTAAAAAGAAAATATCTAAAATTACACATTGTAAAGTTAGTCTCCAAAATACATATTCGTACATTATTCATCATGTATATTTAAACACTTCAGCAGCAAGAAGGCAAATAGGTGGATTAACATGGGCAAAAGGTATGAATGAGCATTTCTCAAAAAAAAAAATACACGTCAATAGTATTTTGAAATAATTTTCAACATTAATAATAATGCAAACTAAATATACAATGAGATATCATCTCATACCAGTTAGACTGATTATCATCAAAGAAGCTAAAAAATAATAAGTCCCTATGAGGGTAGACAAAAAGACCCTTGCACATTATTGATGAGAATATAAATTAATATAGGCATTATGGAAAACATTGCGAGGGCTCTCAACTAAATCCCCAGTATCAGACAGTCATGGAAGGTGCCTATAATCCCATTACGGGAGAGACAGAGACAGGGAATTCATAGAGAAAGCAGGCTCATTAAGGTAGGTGTAGTGGCTGCGAGCATCTGCCTCTGTATTTGTCAGGCTGTGGCAGAGCCTCTCAGGGGACAGCTATCAGACTCCTGTCAGCATGCACCTCTTGGCATCCCCAAGAGTGACTGGTTTGGTGACTGCATGTGGAATGGATCCCCATGTGTGGCAGTCTCTGGATGGCCTTTCCTTTAGTCTCTGCTCCACACTCTGTCTCCATATTCCCTCCTGTGAGTATTTTGTTCCCCCTTCTAAGAAGTACTGAGAGAACAGGTGCCCAAAAGAGGAGTTAAAGAAAGGACTGAGGTAGCTGAGGGTGTTTGCAACCCCATAGGAAGAACAATATCAACCAACCATACACCCCAGAGCTCCCAGGAACTAAATCATGAACCAAAGAGTTCATGAAGCAACCCATGGCTCCAGCCACATGTGTAGCAGAGGATAGCCTCGTCCAGCATCAATGGGAGGCTGGATGCCCCAGTGTAGGGGAATGCCAGGGCAAGAAGGCAGAAGGGAGTGGGTGGGTGAGTTGGGGAGCACCCTCATGGAGGCAGGGATGGGGAGATGGGATAGGGGATTTCTGGAGGGGAAACCAGGAAGAGGGATAATATTTGAAATGTAGATTTAAAAAATCCAATAAAAATGAAAAAAATAGGTGTAGTTGGAGAGCCTCGGTTTCAGCAAAGAGGGCTTGTCTTAATAAAATGGAAAGCAATCAAATAAGACATCCAATGTCAACACTGGGCTCAACATATACACATACACACATGTGCACCTACACATATGATAACATACTTAAACATACACATGTATATCTCAACACACACACACATACATGGAAAATAAATAGAACTACCATGTGACCCATCAATTCTGTATAGGATATACATTTAAAGAAAATGAGCTGGGTGTGTTAGATAGAAAACCAAACCAAATTGCATGCACTGCAACACTATTCAGAACAGCTAAAACGTGAAACCCATCTAGATGTCAATCAACAGGGCAATGGAAAGGAAAATGTGGTATCTGTGTATTATGGACATACTTGTGACAAGGATAAACCTGGAGGACACTAGACAAAGAGAAACAAGCAGGCATAGAAACTGATACAACACTTGAATACACTCATCTGTAGAATGTAAAAGTCACATGTGATAAAAGAGAGCTGAACTGGAAAGTCAAGTGTTGAATACCATTTGTATCATTTCACACAGTACATAAAAATCAAAACATCATGCTGTACATAATTGTGTTTAATTTTAATTGTGAATTAAATTTACTTTCTGGTTGCATGTGGTTTGAGAAGAAAAAGGAAAAAATTAGTAATTTAATAGCATGATCCACTTAAAAGGAGCCTTTTATTTTTTGGAAAATAATTTTGTAATTATATTTATGTACAGAAAACAGTGTACATTTAATCCAGTTTAGTGGCGAGTTCTTTAGCCTTTGCCTTTTTCAGTTGGCAATGCGAGCCACAGACTTAGGACCCAGAAAGTTGCCTCCCCACTGGTGACGGATCTCGTCATATCTGTCATTACAATTGGTCCTAACAGCTTCCACCAGCTTAGCCAGAGCACCCTTGTCGTCAGAGTTAATGTGTGAATGCAACAGTGCTGCATAGCTTCCTGTGGACCAGGCACCCCAGCCTGGCCTTTCCCTTGATGATGCAGTAGGGCACCCCCATCTTTCGACATAGAGCAGGCAGGAAAACCATCAGCTCAGTGGGGTCTACATCATGGGCAATCACCACCAGCTGAGCCTTCTTGTTCTCCACCAAGGTGGTGACTGTATTGACCCCTGCTCAGAGGACAGGTGGTCTCTCAGTTGGGACGTCCCCTTTGTCAGCAGCTTTCTTCTCAACACGGGCCTGTAGTAGCCTTTGCTTCTCTTGCTTTGCCTCTGGCCTGTACTTGTGGGTAAGGTTAAGCAGCTGAGTCGCTGTTTGCCTGTCCAGAGCCTGGGTGAACTGGTTAATGGCAGGAGGTACTTTGAGCCACTTATAGAGGACGACTCTTTGCCGCTGCAGCCTGATGTAGCCGGGCCATTTGATGAAGCGCGTGAGATCTCTTTTGGGCTGGATGTCCTGCCCAATGCCGAAGTTCTTGGGCCTTTTCTCAAACAAAGGATTGACCATCTTTTTGGCCTCCTGTTTCTTGATGACAGGGAGGGCCACAGCCACCTTATTCCCCTTGGCCTTCTTTCCTTTGGGCATCTTGCTCAGCTGGAGGAGCAAAAGGCATCTTTATAGTTGAGTTCTAAAGTTCTACACTAAAAGCAAAGACATTTAGCAAAGAAATCTCTAGCTTTCTACAAATAAAAAAACTATAAACAAAAACCTATAAATGTTCAAATCACAGATCACAGCCTCTATTCTTGGAATTCCCATCACACATGAGAGTTCCAAGAAATGCCACAGAAGAAAGGCAGATTTTCAGGCTAAACAATGCAAAGAAATGGAGAAACAGATCAGTGACAGCATGGAACTGCCTCCCAACCCTGCCCACAAGAGGCCTTCTGGGCCAGAAGTGGAGGAGGCATCAGACACTCCTCAGATTATGCCAGAAACCCACAACAAACTGGAACATAATCAGACAGGAGCTGGAACAAAAGCTGCCTGTTCACCTGCCAACATTTACCTCAGTGTGAACCTGTCAAGTAAACTTGCCAACCAATTTTTAAGAGAATAATTTTTAGCTATAAGATGATAAGAAAAGTCTGCATAAGGATTAGAATGGATACATCTAGAGAGCCCTTTCCTAAGCTCCAAGAGCATAATCATAACTTATGTTCCACAGCAGCAAACAGCCTTTCCTCAGCTTTCAATCCTAGGATTAAATCACTAATCAAATCACAAGATGTCAGGGATGCCACTTCCCACCTAGAAACAGCAAAGTGGAAAAGAAATTCTAACATTAAAAGAAAAGAACAGCCATAACCTACATGTAGAACTATGACATGGCATCTTTTTTTTTTCATCTTTATTAACTTGGGTATTTCTTATTTTTTCTTTATTAACTTGAGTATTTCTTATTTACATTTCGATTGTTATTCCCCTCCCCAGTTCCCGGGCCAACATCCCCCTAACCCTTTCCCCTCCCCTTCTATATGGGTGTTCCCCTCCCCATCCTCCCCCCATTACCACCCTCCCCCCAACAATCACATTCACTGGGGGTTCAGTCTTGGCAGGACCAAGGGCTTCCCCTTCCACTGGTGCTCTTACTAGGCTATTCATTGCTACCAATGAGATTGGAGCTCAGGGTCAGTCCATGTATATTCTTTGGGTAGTGGCTTAGTCCCTGGAAGCAATGGTTGGTTGGCATTGTTGTTCATATGGGGTCTCAAGCCCCTTCAAGCTCTTTCAGTTCTTTCTCTGATTCCTTCAACAGAGGTCCCATTCTCAGTTCAGTGGTTTAATGATGTCATTTGCCTATGTATTTGCTGTATTCTGGCTGTGTCTCTCAGGAGAGATCTATATCTGGTTCCTGTCAGCCTGCACTTCTTTTTGCTTCATCCATTTTTTTTTTTTAATTTTTTTTTTATTAACTTGAGTATTTTTTATATTCATTTCAAGTGTTATTACCTTTCCCGGTTTGCGGGCAAACATCCCCCCCCCCCTTCCTTATGGGTGTTCCCCTTCCCAACCCCTCCCCCTTTACCGCCCTCCCCCCAAAAGTCTAGTTCACTGGGGGTTCAGTCTTAGCAGGACCCAGGGCTTCCCCTTCCACTGGTGCCCTTACTAGGCTATTCATTGCTACCTATGAGGTCAGAGTCCAGGGTCAGTCCATGTATAGTGGCTTTAGGTAGTGGCTTAGTCCCTGGAAGCTCTGGTTGGTTGGCATTGTTGTACATATGGGGTCTCGAGCCCCTTCAAGCTCTTCCAGTTCTTTCTCTGATTCCTTCAACGGGGGTCCTATTCTCAGTTCAGTGGTTTGCTGCTGGCATTCGCCTCTGTATTTGCTGTATTCTGGCTGTGTCTCTCAGGAGCGATCTACATCCGGCTCCTGTCGGTCTGCACTTCTTTGCTTCATCCATCTTGTCTAATTGGGTGGCTGTATATGTATGGGCCACATGTGGGGCAGGCTCTGAATGGGTGTTCCTTCAGTCTCTGTTTTAATCTTTGCCTCTCCTTCCCTGCCAAGGGTATTCTTGTTCCTTTTTTAAAGAAGGAGTGAAGCATTCACATTTTGATCATCCGTCTTGAGTTTCATTTGTTCTAGGCATCTAGGTAATTCAAGCATTTGGGCTAATAGCCACTTATCAATGAGTGCATACCATGTATGTCTTTCTGTGATTGGGTTACCTCACTCAGGATGATATTTTTCCAGTTCAACCATTTGCCTCTTAATTTCATAAACTGTAAACTCGTTGTTTTTGATAGCTGAGTAATATTCCATTGTGTAGATGTACCACATTTTCTGTATCCATTCCTCTGTTGAAGGGCATCTGGGTTCTTTCCAGCTTCTGGCTATTATAAATAAGGCTGCGATGAACATAGTGGAGCACGTGTCTTTTTTATATGTTGGGGCATCTTTTGGGTATATGCCCAAAGAGGTATAGCTGGATCCTCAGGCAGTTCAATGTCCAATTTTCTGAGGAACCTCCAGACTGATTTCCAGAATGGTTGTACCAGTCTGCAATCCCACCAACAATGGAGGAGTGTTCCTCTTTCTCCACATCCTCACCCAGCATCTGCTGTCACCTGAGTTTTTGATCTTAGCCATTCTCACTGGTGTGAGGTGAAATGTCAGGGTTGATTTGCATTTCCCTTATGACTAAAGGTATTGAACATTTCTTTTGATGTTTCTCAGCCATTCGGCATTCCTCAGCTGTTAATTCTTTGTTTAGCTCTGAACCCCATTTTTTAATAGGGTTATTTGTCTCCCTGTGGTCTAACTTCTTGAGTTCTTTGTATATTTTGGATGTTAGCCCTCTATCAGTTGTAGGATTGGTAAAGATCTTTTCCCATTCTGTTGGTATGACATGGCATCTTAACTTATTTGGCTTTGCATTCCTCTCAACTATATGCCTTGCTAAAAAAAAAGGGGGGGGATAAAAACATAATTACTTACTTATTCACCCCAACATGCAGTATCATCTTTCTATATAAGTGAAAGTCTGTAAGAGGTCAATTGGGATGGTGGCCTGAGGTTAGATGCATAAGAATTTCAAGTGGGAAGCCCTCGTTTACACAATTTGATGAAGTACTCAGTTAATCAAGTGTTATAATTTTTTTCTTCAGCCTCCATACAGCCAACACTGCATTGGTGATCAGGGTTTTTTTTTTTTTTTTTTTTTTTTTCCGGAGCTGGGGATCAACCAGGGCCTTGCGCTTCCTAGGCAAGCGCTCTACCACTGAGCTAAATCTCCAACCCCGTGATCAGGGGTTTTAATCTGCAGCTTCACAACAAGGGAAACTTGCTGACAGTTGCAAAACATCTTAGCAGCAAAACAACCTTAAAAACTATTCCTGTCTTGGTCTTGATATACTGTCTCCCGGAAGCATGCATAGTACTAGGAATGCCCAGTTCCTCAGAAATGACGTGCAACCTGCTAGCTTCAACCCAAGGAAGCTACAGAAAGGTAGTCTTTGGACTTAGCTACAGTACCTATCTCCTGTGCGCCTCTCAACTCATCCCTACTTTAACACTTGCTCTGCCATGCCCTTTTAAGCATGTGTGTTAATTCATTCATCTTTAGAGTGGAGACGAGGCTTGGGAATTCTTCCAAATAACCTCTATGTTGATATGAACCATTATTATCCAGCTCAACTGCTAAACTAGAATGGAAACTCTGTGTCCCTGGTAGTCTAGTTGTTAGGTCAGCATATTCTGCCCTTTTCCATATTTTGCTTTTGTCTTTCACTCTCATTAAGCTTAATAACCTAACACCACATCTAACTTTTTAAAACTTTTATGTATACAAAAAATTAAAAGTCAAAGGAAAGGGGCAGACACACAAAAAGTGTGATATCTCCAGTCTGAGCCAAATTCCTCAAAGGTTAGCCCATTAAATAGCCAAGAAAAATAAGACAAAATTGGTGCAAACTTCATTTTCAAAAGTTCTCACAGTAGGTTTACAATTACTTGGAGGGATGAGTTAGCCTTCTTTAATTTGTGCAGAAGGCTTCAACTACTTTTCAGCAATACGTAATAACTT